>NW_028324524.1:0-51047 GCF_052110815.1 Crocodylus siamensis | reverse complement strand
TTGGAAGGATCCGCATGACGTATTTAGCCGGTTGCCAGTGCAAGGAAGCTTTGGTTTTGCTATAACATAGGTCAACACTTGTCTGTAGCAAACTGGGCATTTAATGCATGTAATATTATTACTAGGGTTCAAATGTTTCAGTGGGACACGTTTCTTTGAGGAAAAGCAGCAGGAGAGGAGTAGGCTTGTGGGTTGCCCTCATCGGTTCAGCCCAGACTTGAGATATCAGCCTGCTGAGAACCAGCTGGTGGCTCCCTACAGACAGCGCTGACCAGGCTCTGCATACAATGCTGGGCTTGGTAGATACCTGGGACTCTAGCTCAGGGGCTGGCAACCCCTGACATGTATCAGAGCATGTCATGTGGAGACATTTGGTTTGGCACCACGGAGCTGGGCCGGACTCTGAGCAGCCACCACTGGCCACAGAGCCCAGGCCACGTGCAGAAGGCAGCGGGGAAGATGCAAACGCTGCTGTGAGCAGCCCGGGCTCGGTGGCAGGCAGCAGCTGCTCAGAGTCTGGGTTGAAGGTGGCAGATAGCTAGGAGGCTGCAACTGGTGCACCAGGATTTGGAGACCCAGCTTGGATCTGTGACTGGTGGGGGCTACATGCTTGTCTTGGGGCACATGGTGGGGAAAGAGCTTGGCTCGTGTCCCAGGCCTGGGGGTAGCGCTCTGGCTCCTGCTCCCACTGCACCAGCTGGGAATGAAGCCCGCGGCCGTGGGGCAGGGCACAGGTTGAGGTGGAGGGGCAAGGGAGGGCCTGGGTCCAGGACCCCTATGAATCTTGATCCACCCCTGGCTGTGTCAGCGTGGTCCATGATCTCTGTTTTAAGCCATCCAGTGCGTTAATTAATTGTTCATGTTGTCACTGGATTTATGACCCAGACACCTTGTCCTCAGACCGACCATGACCTTTCCATTTGATAACAGGAAAATTTTCCTGACACACAGTGATAGCAGATAAGAGTAATGAAAACAATTCTGTATCTCCCGGTCCTAGGGCTGGCATCAGAGTCGAGGCACATCTGGCCAGTATGTGAACTTCACTCTGAGGTTCTCTGTAAAGTCAGATGTCAGCAGCCTAGAGGTCAGAAGCTGAGCCCCCCTGCCCCCAGTGGGGTGGGTGAGACGGGGTGGTGGTGTGCCCTCTGTCCAGGTGGCCTTGGGTTCCCCTCCTGGGGACTCTTTGCTTCTCTGAAATCCCTTCTTCTCTATTCTTTCCCCCTCCTGATGACTCTTCATTTCTGGCCATCGCTAACTGCTCTCTCTCTGTGGTCATCATACTGTCCGTGTTTTGCCCTGTCAGCATAATTCTTGGTTTCACAAACCCGTCACATGCACACATGCTAATCTGGGCTTTATATCAGTCTGCTCCTAATTTGGTCTGTTTCCCCAAAGCTGGAAAGGCCAAAGGTGCTGCAGTTGGGCACTGTGACCTGCTGCCACCTTATCTTACGTTATGGAGCAGAGTGGTGCATGGCTTCAACTCCCAGCTTGAGCCATGTACCGTTGAGTCATGAGTCACACACAGTAGGCCTTGACGAAACTTTGTCACAAACTGGCTTTTAGAAATCAATTAACCCTTGCTGTTGCCCTGGACCATTCTTTTAATGCCTAACTACTTTACCTGTAAGCCAATTCCCAAAAGCAAACCTGTATCTACCATTTTCTAGCCATAAGTCATGGCCTGGGGGATTTGGTATCTGCTTCTAGAGCCAAAAGGCCTCAGATAGAGAGGGAGGAAGTGCTGAGTGCCATGCAATGAGCCAGAAGACAACATGGCAGGAGTCACTGAACTGAGGGAGAGAGTGATGCATAGGATGAAGTGCTCACAGGCTGGCAGATCCTGCCCATAGGAGAGAGAAGTAACTGGGGTGAGGCAGTGAGTGTGTGCAGGAAGCAGGTGTTTGAGTGAGCAACAGAAGCTGAACCCAGCAGGGGGGTTTTTGTCCTGGTCTCTATCACTGTGTGAGAGGGAAGCTGCTACCCTGCTGACAGTAATAGTCGCCAGCATCACCTACTTCAAGCCGGCTGACGGTGAGAGGGTAGTCACTGCCCGACCTAGCGCCGCTGAACCGGTCGGAGATCCCGGAGGGCCGCGAGTTCGTGCTGTAGATGAGAAGCCTAGGAGGTTGTCCTGATTTCTGTTGGTACCAGGCTACGGAGCTACCACTGTATGTAACGGCTTTGCAGGTGATGGTGACGGTGTCTCCTGGCGACGCTGCCAGGGACTCTGGAGTCTGGTTCGTCACAATGTCCCCGCGGGAGCCTGTGTGGGGGAGAGAATTCACAGAGACCAAATGTCAGGGATTAGGAACAAAATAAATAAATGTGATTGCCGCTGCGTTGCTCTCTTCTCCTTTTATACTAATTAGTTGCTGAGCATGCGTTCAGTCATTGCTGTTGCCAGAGTCCTCTTGATCAATGAATGAAACCCACCTATTTCTGGGATATATTGATTGTGCCCCCCAGCCAGAGACCTGAGTCAAAGTCACCACTGCTTAGGGCCGCATCAGGCTTTCCAAGGATCTTAAAAGTCTCCCGCTGTTGTTGCCTGAATGCAGAGCAGGACGAGCCAGAGGAGCCGAGCGTGAGACTTCATCCTGACCCTGCTCACCTGCGTGCTATAAACGGAGCAAGCCGAACGCTGCCCATTTGTATCTGCTCAGAGCAGCGCGGGAAGGTCCCCGGGGCGGAAACATGCAAAGCAGCAGCTGGTGGAAATGTGCTCGGCCGGGGAGCAGAGACACCAGATGAAGGCCCCGCACTGGCTGTGGTCCCCTCTCTCTCAGTGGTGTGTGACTCTGCGGGTACTTTTGACTCACTCTTCTGCACACCCCTAGCCCCTGCCAGACGCCCCCTGCTTCTTGCTTTTCCACCTCTCCCAGTCTCTTTTGCCATCCCTACAGTTTAATTTCTCCTTGAGTTCCCTAGTGCTTTCCCCTCGCTACTGCAGTCACCTCCCCTGTGACCTACGGACGCACATCTCGTTCTGTCCTCGGTCCATACAACTCGCCGCTCATTCTTGTTGCTTTCGTCCTTGATCTCCCTGGATGTGCTGTTCTCGTAGAGGGGTTTCTGGCAAACCCCTTCAGACATCCACAGCTACTCCTCCCCTCCGCTCTCTTCGACTCCCGCCCCTACCCACAGCTCTGCCAATGCCCCCGGTCTCTTCCACCTCCTCGCCAGCTCCTCATACACTCACCTCTGCACCTTCACTCTCTCAGGCCCTGGCCTGCACGTGGGAACTGCCCACAGCCCCTCAGTAAGACTGCTTAAGACTGCTTGAAGGGTCCATGAAGGGGCTTCTCTGATAACACCACGTGTGTTGTCCTGCTGGAGGGTCTCTTTAATCTCCATGAGTGTGCTCATCCGTTCCTTTGACTTCTCCTATCAGGTAGGGCTTTCTCCAGGGTAGCGACCAACACTTTGTGATGATCGGAGAGGAGCTAAACACAGTTGGAGTGGTAGCGGGCAGGAGCACTGCCCGGATGTGTAGGCAGAAGACCTGCTAATAATGGGGGTGGTAGCAGACATGGCTGTAATGACTGGTTTGGCTTTGATACTCTAGCTGTGCAATGACTCACCGGTTAGTCTTCTCCGTCGGATACCGTCAGAACATGTTGAACTCAACCGTGTGAAACCCCTGTAAAGGTAGAGTCCAACGACCATGGTAAACCAGCAGCGCTGTGTATATGTGTGTGCTCGTTCATGGTCTCGATTACTTGTGGCCCTCTCTATTTCTCTTTGGCCTTTGAACTCCTCTTTGCATCTTGAATGGGTGTTCACACAGCCTTGCCCAAAGACATGTGCTCTGAAAAGCGCCAAGGGAAATGTATTCTAAAATCCTTTAATAAGTGAAAAAAGGGGTTGCATCAGGGTCCAGCACGCATGAGGTGTAGGAGGGAGAGGCCTGCAGGGAAAGTGGGGAGGGGTAGGCTGGGCCATCGGGGGTTAAGCTGCATTGGTGCCATAGGTATTGGCATCCTAAGTCCTTGTCCCTTGAGCGGTTGAGTGGAGAGATTCCTGATGCGGGTGGTGTACACTGATGTCGGGAGTGCCAGCTGTGGCCCTCTGGATTTAGGTAGTCACTGTTTTAAAGTCCCTACTGCTCTCTTAGCTTCTCTGTTGCTGTGGAAATAGTGAGGACGGGTGGTGCAATGCCAGCAATCAAAGTTTTATGCAAACTGTAGGAATAACTTTGAGGTGAACTGAGGTCCAGGGGCTGATATGAGGATCCCTGCATTAGGCATCCTCCTTACTCATTAGCAGCCTTCCATCTTTGCTCCATCCCTAGTCGGGGGCTGGAGTTTTTCCTTACTGATCAGCAGGCAGTCTTACAGCCCCTGCAGCCTGTACCCTCCCTGGTGCCTTAGCGCTCTACACATTGACTCCCTGCAGCTTTCCCCCTGCACTCAGTACCGGGGGCAAGGGGCTCTGGTTCATAGATTCATGGACGCTAGGGCTGGAAGGGACCTCGGAAGATAATCAAGTCCAGCCTCCCGCCCCAGGGGCAGGAAGTCGGCAGGGATCATAGGATCCCAGCAAGATAAACTTCCAAATGTCTCTTGAAGGCGTTCAAAGTAGGTGCTTGAAGAACCTCTGGTGGCAGGCTACTCCAGATCTTGGGGGCACAGACAGTAAAAAAGTTCTTCTGTATGTCCAGCCTGAAACGGTCATTCCAGGAATCTGTCACCATTCAAACTTGTCATCCCTTGGGGCGCTCAGGTGAACAGATGTTCCCCCAGATCCTGGGGAGCACCCTGATAAGCTAACAGGTAGCCACCATGTCACAGGCCAGCTGGGCACTGTGAGTACATCAGCTTAGGTGCAGACTGAGTGAGCACTGCAACTTCATTAGCCACTGGGCTTTTGGGTTCGGGATCGAGGGGGTGATGTTGGAAAGGAAAGAAATGACAAGTTTCACTTACAAAAAGAAATGAATTTTACTTAGGAGAACAAAAGATATAGTTTGCATATATAATAGTTAATAAAAAGGTTAAGCTAATTAGCAGACCACATAACAATACAGACTAAAATTGACAGTGACAATAAAACAGATAAAGAAATTAACCAAGAGTTCCCACTTGGTTAGCAACTTATCTATAGTCGTTCGGTTAGAAGATGCACGGCAAGTTGAATCAGCGAAGTCAGGCGCCTCTGAACTGGGCTGCCCGAAGGATACCGGTGCAAGCCCCTGGGTCAGGATCTGGTCCTCGCTCTCACAGGGAGTGAGAGAGATCCGTGGGGTACGGGACAGCAATGACCCTTCTGTTCCCTCCTTCCCCAGGGTTACTATGACGTCTGTGTTCTTTTATATTTTAATTATGCTCATTTTTAGTTATGTAGCCATTCATAATATTGCTTTATAGCTGTTATCCTGTGGGGTTGAAAGGTGTTAGAAGTTATTATAATAAGTTACTGCCCAAGCTTGGGTTTACCCAATAAGCAAACTGCGACACAGCATCTTCAGGTTTGACATTAACATCACCCCGCCTAAGGTCTGTTTTCCTGACCTCTGATCATGCGCGTGGCTCTCCTCTGGACTCTCTCAAGCTTCTCCACATCCTTTTTGAATTGTGGAGCCCAAAACTGGATGCAGTACTCCAGCTGCAGCCTCACCGAGGCCGAGTACAAGGGGAGAATGACGTCCTGGGATTTGCTTGGGAAGCATCTATGGATGCACGCCAGCATTTTGGTCGCTTTACTAGCTGCAGCATCACACTGAAGGCTCATGTTCATCTTGTGGTCAATCATTACCCCCAAGTCCCTTTCGTCTGTAGTGCTAACCAGCGTAGCACTGCTGAACCTATAACATGCTGCCAGCTTTTCCTCCCAAGGTGGACAACCTTGCATTTTTCAGTGTTAAACACCGTCAGGTTTTCATTCGCCCATTTGCTGAGCTGTCCAGCTCAGGCTGGATCGCCCTCCTGTCCTCTGGTGTGGATGCTTTGCCCCAGAGTTTGGACTCATTGGCGAACTTGGCCAGTCCGCTTCTGGCACCAGTGCCCACATCATTGATGAAGATGTTAAACAATACTGGCCCAAGGACAGGGCCTTGTGGGACCCTACTGGTCACAGGGCACCACGACAATTGACTTCCATCAACCACCACCCTCTGCATCCTACCAAGGAGCCAATTCCCCAGCCAGCGGATCGTGGTGAGGTCAAGGCCACAGTTGGCCAGTTTTCCAAGAGGTGATCATGGGATACCAGGTCAAAGGCTTTTTTAAAGTCAAGATATACAGCATCAATCTCTTCTCCCTTGTCTGGGTGATAGCTTACCTGGTTGTAGTACTGGTGCAAGGCCCTTCCTCTCCAGCAGCGCCATGGCCACCAAGCACTGGGTCAGTGTGCCTGTACCTTACATGTTGGTGGTGCAGGAGCTGAGATACACTGCAAGCTTATGGGTGTCTGAGGGAGACGCCTGCATGAATTTCTAAAGGAGCTGTAAGCCAAAATATGACATAACAAGCTTGGCAGGCATTGATCATGGTGATGTCACTAACGGGTTCCGACTTAATAGCCTAAGTCAAGTCCAGTGAAGTCAGTGTTGCTGTTCGCTTTTCCCTGTTTGCTGCATGCAAATTGTCCATGGACTGACACTGGGGACCGCTTCCCTAACTAGCAGATAGACAGATCATCTTGGTCCTTGCAGACTGACAGGCACAAGCGTGTGCAGTACGGACAGGGGGCATTTATCTGAGCCCCGAATAGGAGGGAAATGGCCTGTGGGTGGAAACATGCAAAGCGTGTAAGAGTGGGCTCCCCCGGGCGCGGTGCTTGATGCAGGAAGGCACCGTGCCTAACCCCTGTCTGACTTGATCATGCGGCAGAGCCCATGATTTGTTGTGGGACTGCCTTTGGTGCCGAGAGGGGCAGGATTTCAGCAGAAAGCCCAGTCTCAGCAGATGACAGGTGTGCTTTTGCACAGGGAATGGATAGTTAATACTCCCAAATCATAAATGCTCCCAAGCCAGGACGGTGTCATCGTTTAGGATTAAGAAGGCCTGGGAACATGGCGGCATTCCCCAGACTAACCATTATAACACATTGCAATCCATGTGATGAGACAGAATAACAGCTTTCATGCGGCAGGAAGTATTGGGAGCTTGATGCGTTCTTAGCTGCGGAGAGTTAGGAGATTATGAATTTGATTCACAGCCGAACACCATCATCAGAAAATGACACAGTATCAATGGACTGGGAATCAGCCTCCCTTGTCTTGATCACAGGAAAGGCAGAGACTAATGAAATGTGGAGGAGGATTTGATTTATTGTAACTGGTGGACAAATTATAGGAATTAGAGGTGAAGTCTGTAAGAAAAATTTGTGGAAGCTGGCGCTATATTTCACTGAATTGTAGAGACTTAGGGTTGGCAGGGACCGCAGGAGGTCACATCTTGTCCAAGCCCCTGCTCAAAGCAGGACCTGCCCCAACTAAATCATGCCAGTCAAGATCTGATCTAGCCGTGTCCTAAAAACCTTCACGATGCGGATTCCACAACCCCTCTGGGTAATCTGCTCCAGCGCTCTGTTACCCTCCTGTGGAGAAAGTTTTTCCCGATGGCTAACCTAAACTTCCCTTGCTGCAACTTGAGAGCGTTGTTCCTTGTTCTGTCATCTGCCCCCGCTGAGATCAGTCTCCAACAGGCTGGGCTACTGAAGTCTGTAGCTGGGAAGGATAATTAGAAGTACCATGGGGCCCCGGGCAATGCTATGGCTTCCTGGGAGCAGGTCCTACTCCTAACATCTCCCTTTCAAATCTTTTCAAAGCTCCTACAGATCCAAATGGGAGCAGCAAAGAAAGAGAAAAAAGGCTTTGGTCCCTCAGACATTCCCTGTGGTCGGCCTAGCCCCAGGGGTGGACACAGCGGAAAAGGTTCACAGCCCAGAGCAATACTCATGCAGGAGTGGCAATAATGACGCCAGTCTCTGTGCCTGGTACTGAGGGGCCCTGACAGCTTAGGTGTCCACACTGCTTCAGATCCTCAACCAGCACGACCACGTTTATTTTTCTGCTTCTGTTACATCGGCTTGAAGGTAAAATGCCTACCCCACTGTACTTATAGGACTTGGTTTTGATCAATGACCATGGGCGACCTCAGACAGTACAGAAAGAAAGATGCGGATGCCAGGGTGGCCTTTCTGCCACTCTTTCCTACTCTGTGCTACAAAAGTTACCGCACGTTAAAAAAGACGTCGTTATAGATGAGGAAAGAATGAGAGACCGTGAGATGCCCGTGTGTCGCTGCGCCTCAAATGGAGCGGACGTGCACCCGGTCTGCCGAGCCCAGCGTTGTACAGGGCCCGGTCAGCGCAGTCACCGCGGGGAGCCTTCGAAACCGCTCTGAGCACGATGATGTTGCCATTCGGGTTTGAGAAGCAGTGAGGGCAACCCACAGGCCCAGTCCTCTCCTGCTGCTTTTCCTCAAAGAAACATCCCACCCCGCTCATAACGTCTTTGCACTTACGGCCTGGCTCCCTATGGACCAGGGACGACTTCTCCTTAGAGAACCCAGAGATGGTAAATTCTGTTGTAGCAAGTCCACGGCCAGCTAGGGACTGCCGGCTGGCTTTACACAACACCAGGCTGCTTCATGTACCCATTGACTTGTAGCAAGAGGTGAGAGATGCCATATGTAGCACTGAGCACTTCTCCTTCCATCCGACAGAGGCCACTAATACACATGCTCTCTTTCCCCAATTTGGTACATGTGGCATTTCACTTCTTGACAACTGCGTGTTTCTCCCATAACCCAGCCACCTACCATGTTGCATTTAAAATAAGCTTTTCTCCTTTGCCCATCTCTCCCCAAACCAGCTTCTGGTGATAGCCACACGTTGGTTTGTAGGAGCTTTGTAGGAGCATTTTCTTACTTGAATAATCTCCAACTCACACTTTCCTTACCCCATTTCTCTACTGATATTTAGTGAAAAGTCAGCAAGCTCCTAAAAGTAAACTTCCAGAAAGCTTAAGCCATATCCACAACTCAGAGAAGTACAGAGGGTTATTATATGCAAGTTCTGCAGAGAAAAAAGGCTGGATTCATGCACATGCTGATTTTCAGGGTTATTTTTCCCAATGCTGAACCATTAGTGCTGAGTCTGACACCTGCCCCTTTTCTGGAGATAGCACACTCCTCATCGGACGAGAGCAGATACTGTGGATGAAATCCTTCACCCAGAAGCATCCACGGCCGACTCAGAGCAATGCATGGATTCTGGAGGTCCCACCAGAGCAAAGGTGTTCGGCTTTAGAGGCCCAGTTCCCACAACAGCTCCCCATGATATTGGAGCCAAATGCCTGGAAACTCACACTCCCTGGACCTGGGAATTGAGCTAAAGGAGAGGAAGAGCCAATGCCTGGTCTCAGCTGGCCAATGCCTGCTCACTGCTAGCCGCCAGAGCGCTCGCCCCTTCCTGCGTTCTGCATCAGAGCGGAAGAAACACTCTGCTACCCACAGCATCTGCTTTGCATATGTCCCCCCGCACCCCCCACATGCCGTTTCCCTCCTGTTCAGGCCATAGGTAAACGGCTTCTTTCTACGCTGCGCATGCTTGTGCCTGCCAGCCTGCAAGAACCAAGATGATCTTGCAAACAGGAGGAGAGGGGTTTTTCAAACAAGGACTTGGTGCTAGTATGAAAAATAGGATGACATTGACACCTAGACACCGCAACACTGTAATAGGCACATGAAAAGCAAGTAGTGGACAGATAATATTGGAGATATTAATAGCTCTTCTTTTTCCTTTTGTTTTATCTTATTTCTCATGCAGGTTTCAGTGGGGATCTTGTGCTGCTTCAGACTCCAGGATCCCTGCTTGTGCCACCTGGAGGCACGCACCATCGAATGCAAAGGTGATTCATGCAGCGGTAGTAGCAGTGCCTGGTACCAACAGAAGCCAGGACAATCTCCTAAAGTCCTTCTCTACAGTAGAAATGCCAGTCCCTCCGGGATCCCAGACTGATTTGGTAGCACTAGGTCGGAGAGTGGCTACACCCTCACAATTTCTAGGTTGAAGCAAGTGATGCTGAGATTATTACTGTCAATACTGTAATACAGTTCCTCTCATACAGTGATGTAAACCAGTACAAAAACCTCCCTGTGGGGTTCAGCTTCATTGAATAGTTGCCTGAATAGTTACAGGACCTCCACCAGAACCCAGGAGAGTGCCCAGTCCCACCAGGGGAAACGTGCCTTGTTAGACTTGGTGCTGACGATGGGTGACGACCTGGTGAGGGGCCTGCGGGTGCTCGACCCCCTGGGCGACAGCGATCATCGCCTGCTGGGATTCACCATCCAGCGCAAGGTGGCAAAGGCCGGCAGCAAGGCAGCAGCCCTGGACTTCAGGAGAGCGGACTTCAATGAGGTAAGGAGAATAGTCGGGGAGGCACTGAGGTCCCGGAGGGGAGGGGAGTCGGGTGTCCAGAAAGAGTGGTCGCTCCTTAAGGAGACGGTCCTCCAAGCCCAAAAGGTGACAATCCCCATGTGGATCAAAGGGGCAAGCGTGCTCAAAGCCCCCATGGCTCACCAAAAGTGTCTGCGAATGTCTCAAAGACAAAAAGGAGGTGCACACCCAATGGAAGGGAGGGGCGGTCACCGAGGAGGATTATACGTCCTTGGCTCAAGATTGTAGAGGGGCTGTTAGGAAGGCCAAGGCAGAGATGGAACGGGGGCTAGTGACCTGGACCAAAGATAACAAGAAGTCCTTTTTTAAATAGGTAGCAGGTAAAAAGAAGGTACCAAATAGTGTGGGGCCTCTGCAGGACATGCTTGGTAATCTGGTGGTAGCAGCAGATGACAAAACTAATCTCTTTAACAGATTCTTTGCTTCCATTTTTCTGAGCAGGGACGGGGGCACCCCGCACTGGGATCCCGGATGGACCCAGGGGAGGCGCAGCCAGGCCCAGGCTCAGGGAGGACCTAGTCCGGGAACTTCTGGAGGGACTGGAGGTGTTCAGATCTGCAGGTCCTGACCATCTCCACCCCCGAGCGCTGAGGGAATTGGCAGAGGTCGTGGCAGGACCCCTGGCACGGCTTCTCAAGAGGCGCTGCTCTGGTTGTCTGGCAGCATTTCCACCCCCGGTCACACAGGGGTTCCCGCTAGCTCAGGGCACCAGGCAAAGGAGACCAGCACTGTCACTGAAAGACTTTGGCAACTCCAGGGATGTAATTTTTAGAAGCTGGCGGCAAGCCCCAAACCTGCTCATCTCTGGCAGTTAGGTTGTTTCTATAGATTATTTCCCACTTCTGCTTTGAACCCTGGCTGGCTCAATCACTTTTCAGACACCGGGGACCAGAGACAGCTGCCCCGCGTAGAGCTATTGGAAATTGTCATCTATTTCCTCACTCAGATGTAGGGTTTCATCAAAATCACGGGGTATCTGTGTGTGTTGACATGGGTGCTTTCTTTTGTTTATAAATGTCTGTGCTTACAACTTTTGCTTTTTGGAAAACCTGAAACAAACTACTGAGAATCAATTTTGGGGTGGGGGGGGAACATTTTTGTGTGTCTTTAAAAAATCCTTCTGTCCTCCTGTTTACGATTACAGGATGAATGGTGCCTCGAAGGATTCAAGTATTCATCTGATTCCTTGTCTTCTTGTAACTTTTAACTTGAATCTAGATTTAAGTGCATACAACTATCTAACGGTGTGTGATTTTAGCTTGCGCTCGCACATCTGTGGTCCCAGGAATTTAGCCAGCAAGGAACTGTAATGGTGAAAACTTAGCAGCATGGGCTTCAGTGCTGGCTACCTGCCTCACTGGAGACCGTAGGCATATATTGTGTTAGCAGCTCATGTTACAAACTGTGCTGCCAGCTTTGGAGCCCCATGCTTGGGAGATAAAAGCTACCTGGATGCGTTGACCTCTGCTCTGATCTCACTTTCATTCTGCTGTATACATACAATCTGCCGATCAACCCTTGCAGAACAGTGGTTGGAAAGAGAAAATCCAGAAAGATGAAATTTCCAGCTCTCCTGAGAAGTTTCCCCTCTAACAGAGAGAACAGAACAAAAAGTAACATACGCTTCAGTCTTGGGGCTATTGTGTGGTGGCAGGTGAAGAAATGAGCAGAAATAACAGGATTGCGGAGGGGAGAATAAGTGAGAAGCGTGAGATTTCTTCCTGGAGGGTGTCTCTTGAAGGGACACAAGATGTAGAGTTAAATAGTTGGTGTGAGGGCAGAAGGCAGCTGGACTAACAGAGGAACTGAAACTGCAGAAGCCCAGGGAGGTTTTTGTGCTGGTCTGTAGCACTGTGAGGCCCGCTGTAACCCTGCTGACAGTAATAATCTGCAGCATCCCCAGCTTCCACCCGGCTGATGGTGAACGTGAAGTCGGTGCCAGACCCACTGCCGCTGAACCGGTCGGGGACCCCCGAGGGGCGGCTGTTTGTGCTGTAGACAAGGAGCTTAGGAGCCTGCCCTGGTTTCTGCTGGTACAAGTTCATGTAGCTGCTAACGCTGGAGCTGGTTTTGCACTTGATGGTGACTGTCCCCCCGGGAGACACAGCCAGGGACTCTGGAGTCTGGGTCACGACAATGTCCCCGCTGGAGCCTGCATGGGTGAAGAAAGGCAACATGAAAAGAACATTAGGAAATTCAACAGAAATAATATCAGGCAAGAAACATTCCTCTACATTTTTTATTTTAGAAAAAGTACTTGTAGTTTTGCTCTTAGAGAGTCAATGGTATGAGGAATGGTTTTGCCTTGAAGAAGTAAATCCACCCATCTCTAAAACGCAGGAGCCGCCACCAAATTGTTGTTATCAAATTAAAATTTGGTATTAATATCCCTCCTGTGCCAGTTCTTACCCTGCGCCCAGAGCACGAGGAGCCCGAGGAGCTGAGTCTGCCACAGCATCTTGCTGCTTCTGCACCGACTGACGGAGCTGAGAGACACCAAGCGTTAAACCGGCCCCTTTATAGCTGCTCCCCAGAGCAGGGCGCAGTCACCAGGACAGCTGTATGCAAAGCAGCAGCGTGTATGTCAATGTGGCTTGTCTGGGGCTCAGGGCAGAGACTCAGGGCAGGGGCTCGAGACAGCTTGGAGCTATGAGTAAAAACCTATTCACTGGCAGTGAGGCGAGCACACAGACGTGGCGGCAGCAGCGCCGTGCACCTGGTTCTTCTGTCGCGCAGCTGTAGCTGCACAGCGCTGTCCCCCCGTCGCGTTCCACAGACCTCCCTCTCCTGCGCTCCAGTGCCAACGTCAGCCACACGCTGGTTTACACCTGCTGGACATCCCCGCTCTGCTGCCCTGGGAGCCATCCTTGTCTCCACGGTGCTGGCCCAGTAGAGATGAGTTTCTGGCCAGCGCCTTCAAACCTCGGCAGCAGTCCCTCACCACCCTTGTTTCACAGTGCCACTCCATCATCTCAGCTCTGTCTGTGTCCTCAGGTTTTTCCACCTCCTTGTCAGATGCTGGTGCATTCATCTTTGTGCCTTCAGTCTCCCCCACCCCCGCCACACGCTCGTAACATCTGCCCCAGCTCTTCTGTAAGACTGCTTCTATGCCTACGATGGCATTCTCTGATTATGTCCCATCCTGATGCCAAAGGACCTCTCTTTTCTCTATTAATGCTGTATTTTGCATCCTAGGATTATGCCATCAGTTTAGGATTCCTCTGGGGCAGAGAAGGAGATGGTCTAGAACGGGGTGGGCAATTATTTTGGGCAGAGGGCCATTTCCCAAGGTTTGGCAAGCTGTCCAGGGGTGCATGGGTAGCCCCATCCTTGACAGGAGCCCTGCCCCCTGGGTGCCATCTTGTGACTGGAAGTCCCACCCCATGCCCCTGGAAATACTCCTTTGGGAAAGCAGGTTTGCCATTTTAGGGAAAAAACAAAACAAATTACATACTAAAATCAAACACTCATAAAAACATTCTTAAATTTAATTAAAAAAAAATTGTCCTGATTTGTGGGTGTGTGCGGTGTATATGCAGAAGTGATTGGATATGGGGGGTTGTGGGGATGTGTGCATGTGGGTATGGATGTGGGTATGGGAGCCACGTAGTGCAGCGTGGCCGGGCAGGAACGTGGGGAAAGCGGGAGTGGCAGTGAGCAGGAGTGCGGGGCCTGCACCAACGTCCCCGTGCCCGTGCCAGTGCCCAGAGCGGGGCGGTAGGAGCGTGAGGCATGGGCTGGCAGAGGTGGTGGTGAAGCAGGTGCACAGCAGCCTAGTGCGGTGTGGACTCTGGGTGGGTGGCTGCAGCAAACACTGTCCAGGGGCAGTGAGTGGGGGTGCTGCTTTCCTCCGCACTGAGCAGCAGCTTCTGGGGAAGAATCTGGTGTTCAGCATGGGGGAAAAGCAGCCGCTCCCTTTCCCTGTGGCCAGTGCCCTGTGCTGCAGCTGCTTGGAGTCCACACGGGGCGGCCTGTGCCTTCTCCCTGTTGCCACTACTGCTCCACAGTGCGGCAGCGATGCGGTGGAGAGGCAGGAGAGCCCCGCTCGGGCTGCTAGCAGCTGCAGCAGGAAGCCCCGACCATGACGGGGGGAGGCCACTTTTCTCCCACACTGAGCACCACCGCATTCCCCGCAGGTGAGCATGGGGTCGGGGCTGCATGCTACTCCATACCTGTACCATGGGGCTAGGGCGGGGGCACTAGGAGTGAATGGGCGCATGGGAGCCAGCGGCAGCTGGGCAGGAGTGCAGGGCCTGTGCTGGTGTCCCGGGGCCAGTGCCAGTGGGGCCCAGAGCAGGGTGGCAGGAGCACGGGGTCCCGGCCAGCCGGGGCTCTCTGAAGCTGGGCCATTTCTCCCCTCTCCTTGCTGGTGCAGCCAGCCCAGTTCCAGAGGCCCCTGCCAGCCCATGCCCTGTGCTCCTATCGCACTTCCCTGGGCCCTGCCAGTGCTGGCCCTGGGACACTGGCATAGGCCCTGTGCTCCTGCTCGCTTCCACTTCCCCCCACCCCCGCCATCACTTTCTCGCCCGCCTGCCAGCTCCTGGCTGCATGGCCGCACAGTGAGGCTCAGCGGGAGCTGGTCTGGCCGAGGACTGGGGTGATCCCCGCGGACCTCCCCTGCCTCCCTGTCCCCTCCCCCACTTCTTACCTGAACTTCCCACCCTGGCAACAGCTCCATGGTCCCAAGCTGTTGCAGGAGCCTGCTGGGGCTTCCCCTGGGTCCTACTGCCCCTGTCTCTTGTCATCTTTGACAGGAACCAGGGACAGATAAATATTAATTTTCTCAATGTTTTAGGGTCCCTGAGGGCTGGATAGAATGGCCTGGCAGGCCGGATCCGGCTTGCGGGCCATATTTTGCCAACCCCTGGTCTAGAAGGAGCTAGCTCAGTGTGAGGGGCACCAGGCAGGAGCAATACCAAGGACGTGTGAGTACAAGTCCTGCTAATAGCAGGGATAGCTGTAGACATGAACATAGTGACTAGTATTGCCTGTCCATTAAAGTTGTATGGTGACTCACAAGTTAAAGCTTGACACAGCCAACACCATCAAACCAGTCTGGGGCCAGTGTAACTTTGTTGAACTTACCACAATGAAACCTCCCGCCACAATGGTAAATCAGCACCTCCGTATTTTTGTATCTGCTTGTGCACACCCCTGATTTCGGTCATTTTTATTTGACTTTCAAAGATGTTTGATCTCTTCCTTTAGCAAGATAGGTGCTGCCCTGAAAGGCTTACAGTGTTTCTTTTCTTAATTCTTTCATTTTCTCGCCTTCTTTCTCTCTGTAAGTTTTGCAGTGTCTCTATAAGACAGTGTGGGCCCCAGTATGATGAAGCTGTTGATATCTGGCCAGGTGCCCCAGTGTCAGTGCTGATATAGCCAGCATGGGTAACAAAAGCAATGAAAAATGGTGACCCTGGCCTCAGCACAGGCCATCTGTCCAAGTACAAGCCTGCCAGGGACCCAGGTGCTTTGGGAGTTGCTATTCCAGACTGGGCCACATCTTCTATGATATGCGACATAGATATTTGCAAGCTGCAGGAAAGCTGTTCAATGACAGTAGGAAAAAGTGAAATGAACTCAGTAACTTTTCTGCATGAGATTAGTTTGAGAATTTTCCACTTAAGAAATGCTAGAGCAGTGGCAGGAGTCACAGTAACACAGGAGTAGCAGGTCCTGTGGCTGTTGACTGGTGGCAGGTGCCGAACTGGCGGGATCTAAGGGGTGTGAGAGGAGTGTGGCATTTTTTCCACTGCCCCGGAGGGGACACAGGTCTCACAGGAAACATGCCTGTGCAGTGGGCTGCTGGCGTAGCAGAGGAATGGAAACTGCACTAGCAGGGTAAAGCTTTTGTACTGGCCCGTATCAGTGTGCAACAGCACCTTGCAGCCAGCAATAACCTCCACCACTGTCTGCTTGAATGCTGCCCAATCTGAATGTGATCATCTGGGGTGAATATAGCCCATGTTCTGCCCCAGTGAATATAGAGCCCTTACCTGGATGTGCCTGAGGCATCCTCCTCTTAGCCCTGACGTCACGGATAGGTCATGCCATACAACATCTTGGTCTTCTGCTGCTGCTTCTATGAGATCCATCCCGGTCACTGCTTGTGCGTCAGCAGGTTAAAGGACTCCAGTTCTGGGAGTGACGACGGTGTATGGTCTGCAGGGAGCCATTCTTTTTTCCTCGTCTTCCACGAAGGCTGAGAGACTCCCAGCTGCTCTGTGCCCAGGGAGCAGCTGGTTAAAGAAAAGAAAGTGAAGTGTGGGGAGTGCACCCGGCTGATTGGGAGAGTGTAGTCGCTGTCTGATTTACTGCTGTTGAACTGGTCTGGGATCCCCAAGGGATGGGAGTTTGTGCCATAGATAAGGAGCTTAGGAGGTTGCCCGTGTTTCTCTTGGTACCAGTGTATACAGCTGCCACTGTGGCGGGCCAGTAGGGGGCGCTCCTGGCTTGAGCCGCCCACCTCCCTGCGCCCGCCCACCTTCCAGGCTCCGAATGCCTCCCCAGGGGCGGCTTATGTCTGGCCGACCCCCTTCCCGGAGCACACTCGCTAGCCTGGGGGTAACGTAGCAGCCACCACCCCGAGAGTGGGGAAACACAGGCCTAATGTCCTATGGGTACTCGACCCGGTACAGGCACTTGGGGCACTTCTCCAAGTCCGGGGGCAAAACGTATAGTCTGCCTTAGTCCGCAGACCTACGGCGTCTCTTAGGCATAATTTAGAGCCACCCCTCAGTAAGTCTCCCGCACCGGTCACAAAAGAGGACTTTATTGATAACCAGGGTAGGGTGAACATAGGGTACAAGATTGAGCAATATCCTAGAAATCCTAAAGAGCAAACAGGGTGGCTGAGGTAGCCTTTTGATCACGCGTCTGAGTTACTGCCAGCGAGATATCTAATCAGATCTCGAGTAGCTGACTCACAAGCATCGTCCAGAGGCCGGTGAAGTTTCCCCTCTGGGGGCAGGCGGTGTCCAGCTCGTGAGTTTTGGGGTGAGAGAGAGCCAATTTCAGATGGTAAGGCTTCTCCGTGTCCCCCGCCTCCTGGCCCGTCCTAACTTACGTAGCCCCTGTGACCTCATTCACCTGGGCCAGTGGAGGCCAGCTCCGGTTGGCTGTCGGCCAACCAATTTGAAATACATCACCAGTTACCGGGCAGGTTCCAGCCCACCAGGTAGAAGCCCCTCCCCCAGGGGGCTGATACCAGTCAGGTAGGCAGAGGGAGCAGGTTCCCCCCTCCCTCAGGAATGCAGCCAGCTCAGGTTACCTAAAGAAACAGGCTGAGGTGTGACTCCTCTGTGAAGGGCCCATCTTGATCTCATTGTCACAGGGCAGAGCATTTGGGGAGAAACCAAGGTGGCTTTCTGCCACAGCCACTATATGTAATGGTTTTGCAGTTGCTGGTGATCCTTTCTCCTGGAGACCCTGCCAGGGACTCTGGCATCTGCGTCAGCGGTGTGTCCTCACTGCAGCCTGCAGGAGGGAGGCAATTAAAATAAACAGACCATCAGGCCATTTATACAAAACATGATTTGCATATTAGAAAGTTATTAAGTTTCTCTTCTTTTTCTTTTTGCATCTCCCCACATGCAGAATGAAGGCAGCTGTCCTGATTGGAGATGTATTGCTTCCTTGGAGCTGAAATCCTGCCAGATGTACAATCTGTTGGCTGTGTCCTTCAGCGGCAGACTTGGCAGGCAGGCAGCACTGCTTAAAGCACACTGCAGTACTTAACACTGCTTCACAATGCTCTCCCTCGTGCTGTGGTGCTTACCCTGAATCCAGAGCACAAGGAGGCAGACCAGCCGGGTGTGCGAGATCATCCTGATGCTTCTCGACTGTGTGATACGAACATGCGAAGCGGCTGGTTTATATTTGCTCAGGACAGCAGAAGAAGGGCCGGGGCTGGAAACATGCAAACCAGAGACTGGTATAAATGTGCGCAGTCTGTGACCAGAGATGGCACATAAAGTGGCCACCCCCTTGCCCACTTCTTGTGCTCACTTATTCCTGGTCCAGCTCTCTGCACACCTCCAGCCTGTGTGGCTCCTGTTGCCGCTTCCTCCTTCCTGGCGTTATACCCAGTGCCCTCAGTGCTGTGCTTCACACCTTGCTTGAATTCATTAGAAATCCTGTGCTGGTGGAAGTGAAGCCAACCAGACACGGGCATTGCCGTGACCCAGATCCTGCATAGGGCTGGCACACCCGTGCCAGATCCATATAATAAATGGAAGGAAAAGCAGCGAGAAGAGTCTGTCCTTCCCCCACACCAGTAGGATGCAACGCACAGAGCGTATATAATGTTGTATCATGCTTCCAGTGGGAATCTGCATGTGACTGTTAACAGCAGAGGAAACAGAGGAGAACCATATCAGAAATCAGTGAGATCATGGTGGAAATCTGGGAGTGAAAGGCAGGAACGTGACTGTCCCCTGGCGCTGCTGTGACAGGGCAGCAGTCCCTGGCCTGTGGCTGGGCAGGAAGCAGCTGGTGCCGGAGCAGCAGGACTGAGCAGGGCAGCGAGGTTTTTCTATGGGGCTGTAGCACTGTGGGAGCCCTGCTGACAACAGTAATCTCCATCATCACCCACTTGCACCCGGCTGATAGTAGAAGTGGAGTCAGAGCCAGACCCACTGCCGCTGAACCAGTCAGGGATGCCAGAGGGACAGAAATTTGTGTTGTAGAGAAGGAGTTTTGGAGATTGTCCTGCTTCCTGCTGGTACCAGTGCAGAGAGTTACTGGAACTGGTTTTGCACCTGATGGTGACTGTGTCTCCTGGAGACATGGCCAGGGACTCTGGAGTCCGAGTCATTGAAACACTGCCTCTGGAGCCTGCATGGGGGAAACAATGACCATGAAAATAATGTTTGGAAATTCAAATGCAATTAGGATCAACAAGAAAAACTCCTCTTCTGCCTCCACTCCCTTTGACTCCCCATTTGTAACAGTTTCTCCAATTTCCTTTTACCAGTCCCTTGCAGCTCAGCGGGGTGCCCCCAACACAGAATGCAGAACTATTCCTTACTGGAGACATTTTTGTTACGCACTGGACAGAGCCACAGTCAGCGTGGGAAGCTAATGCCCGAGTCAGGACTGTTCATGTGCTATAGTCATCACTGTCTCAGTCGCAGTATTATACCACTAGTCTGAGCTACTCTCTCTCCTGCTGCTGTTCTTACCCTGAATCCAGAGCATGAGAAGCCAGAGAAGGTGCATTTGCCACATCATCTTGCTGCTTCTGCACTGACTGACACGGAGCTGAGAGACACCAAATGTTCAACTGGCCCCTTGATAGCTGCTCCCTGGAGCAGGGTGCTGTCACTGGGGTGTCCGTATGCACAGCAGAAGCTCTATGTGCCTGTGTGCTGCCTGGGGCCCAGGGAAGAGCTGCAGGGCAGAGGATAGAGACAGCCTCATTTGTGAGTGCCTGGAGGTTTTGAGTAGACTGCAGGACTGAAGCAACACCATGTCCTCTGCAACAGAGATATATCAGGGCATCACTGGGCTCTCCCATTGCATGGATCTGATTCCTCTGTCCTCTGTGTTGTGACCTGATTGTATTCCCCAGACCTACGGTGCACTTACACCAGTGCTGGAGACAATTAGGCCCTATTGGTACATTGGCAGCACTTCTTGGTGCTGCCTTGCTGGTCACCATGTTCATATATGTTCCATACTTTGACCTGTCAGTGTGTTGAGGCCAGGTTTGCCAGCTGACCATAAATTTATGGATCGTCCCCTAAGAAACAAGCTAAAAATACCTGTCTGCCAAGTCTGTAACCAAAAAGAGCCATCCATAAAAAACCAAAACAACCAAAAAGCAACTGTGAGCTGGATAAAAGCTCTATCACCTGAATAAGGGTGGATTTTGATGGACAAGAAAGACCACCTGGTGTCTGTGTAGGAGCACAGCACCCTTCAGGGAGCTCTTTCAGGGCACTATGTAGCCCCATTTTCCAATCCCCAGATGTGTGCTGCTGCTGCTGCTGCTGCTGCTCTAACCAGTTGCTTACTTAGAAAACTGCTGGGATGCAGGTAAGCAAGAATGTGAAGCTGCAGGAAGGGCAGGAAAAGGGCTGGTGTGGCTGGGACAGAGCTTAGGAGCCAGGAGTGAGGAGAGGCCTTGGGTGAGGGTCAATGCACGGACACAGAAAACTGAAGCATTGGAGTGAAGGCTGGGGAATGGGATGCACAGCATGGTTTGGGTTACAGTTGGGAGTATCAGGGTGTGAAGGTGAGTAGGGGATCCATGCAGTGGGGCAGCACTGTATAAGCCCTGTAGTGAACTAGGATTGTCAACCCAAGAACATTTTGTTGTAGTGACAATCTGCAAACGTTTCACTGGCAGCAAAACTTTTTTACTATGGTTAGTGTTCAGCCCTTACCGTTGAACCTGGCCCAGGGCATGGCAGAAGGCTTATAATGACATTATATGAAACACATATCAGGAAAAAAAAGGTAAAAGATAAAAGGTTTGCTGATTGTCAAGAAAAAAATGTTCTTTGGTTGGCAACCCTAGCTGAGACAGGGGCTTTTATAGTAGGAGCCTGGGAACCTTCCACCACCAAGAAAGGAGGACTCAGCGGCAGAAGGAGAAACCTTAGGAAGCAGCATGAATGGGGGCCTCCCCCATCTCAGACATGTGTTTTTCAGGGGGAAATCCAGGACAACAATATAGGTGCCCTGGGGATTTGCCAGTTCCAGAGTTTGATAACTATGGCGTAGGGGATTTCTGGGGCACCGTGGTGGTCTGAGGGGCCCAGAGACCATCACAGTCCTGATTTAGTGGCTAAGTGCTCCTTTGACTCTGGCCCTGAGGTGTTGGGTAAAGCACAAGGGCCCCAATCCAATTCCCCCGCTAAATCTTTCTTGCATCTTGTCCATGGGAGCCGTGTTTCTCCTCAGTAAGTGGTTTAGGTGTATCTTAGAGGGGTCCAGCTTATGCTGAGGAGGACATCTAAAAGGTGAAGGAAGAGAAAGGTGGCTTTGCAGCCTTGAACCCTGTACTCAGAGAGCTCTCCCAGCACATGGGAGACCCAGGGCCCATCATCAACCAGAGGAGATAAGAAAAGCATCTCCTCCTCCCCACCACAGGCTGCTGACACCAAACCAAGGGCAGGGCAGGCCCCAGAATTCCCTTCACCCTGCCCTGAGAGCTGGGCAGCCTGAAGGAAAGGGTCATGAAGCCAGAAGGACAGCAAGTCAGAGGGGATGGGACTTGTGTAGCTGCCTTTGGAGGGCAGGGGCAGGACAGAGGGAAGGAGACCTCTGTGCCCCCAGTGCTTAACAATGCTGGCATGAAAGGCAGAGGCATGGGAAAGCACATCAGCGACTCCTGCCTACCGCCACTGGGAAGCTAGGTTGGTGGCTCCTCCATGGCACCAGCAGCACGGGCATGTGCCTTCCTGATGCCCGCCCATTCGGTGGCCAGTGCCAGACCATGGGGCATGCCCAGCCTTAGTGCACAAGCCTGCAACACCTCTACCACCTTCTCAGGAGCTTCCTCTTGAGGTTCTGGCTGCACTTCTCTGATGTGGATCCCATTACGGAGCCCCACTGTGTCCTGGGACCTTGTGGTCAGCCTCTTTCTGGCTCTGGCCAGGCTCTCC
Source organism: Crocodylus siamensis (assembly GCF_052110815.1). NCBI lineage: Eukaryota > Metazoa > Chordata > Crocodylia > Crocodylidae > Crocodylus > Crocodylus siamensis. The sequence goes on along the minus strand of NW_028324524.1, from coordinate 29,022 downwards.
ATCTACCAGGCCAGGAAGGAGGCAGTAGTCAGCGGGGGCGGGCAGTAGTCAGTGGGGGAACCTGCATGGCGGCAGGGCTGTCTTCCTCTCAGTTTGTGCATGTTTCCAGGCAGAGTTGCACAGCGTGTTGCCCACAGGCTTCTTGGGTGTGTTTGAGCTGCAGTAGTCATTGGCTGGTGTTCAGTGCTTGGTGTCCCCCATCCCCACCCTGCGACCCTAATGACTCACTTTTGCCCTATGCTCTAGGTCTGTGCGAGTAGGCAGCTATTCAATCTGGCTTCAGGTCTGGCCGCTTCAGATGCCAGAAATCCTATCTGGAGCTCTGGACTGGGTTTCCACTTTGATCCGGTCTAAGACCCAGACAGAAGGTATAATTGGAAATCAGTGAGATAGTTTAACTTTGTTGTGTTTTGTATGATTTGGATGAAACTCATAGGAGTCGTAGACTCTGCTTACAGCATGAAGCCTACGAAGTTTCAAGAAGTTCAGTGCAGGGTTTCAGGGGGAACTGCACTGCAAATTATTGAAAACAAAACTCATGTCACACGTATGTGTTACACCACGGGTGGTGGGGCGCTGAAGAAGTGGTAGCCCCTTGTGAGGCCAAAAAGCCTGCCAAGTTTCAAGAAGATCGGTGCAGGGTTTTGGGGGGAATTGCATCTCAAGTTGCTGACAGGCAAAACTCGTGACATAGATGACCCTGTGTGTGTTAAGGTGCAGCAGGATGAAAACTGCAGGGGTGGCGGCCCCTGCTCACATCACAAAGCCTGCCAAGTTTCAAGGAGATGAGTGCAGGGATTTGGGGGGAACTGCAGCTCAAGCTGCAGGCAAGCAAAACTCATGACCTGGGTGACAGTGTGTGTGTTAAGGCGCAGCCGGGTGGAAGCTGCAGGGATGGCAGCCCCTGTTGTGGCCACGAAGCCTGCGAGCTGTCACGGAGATGGGTGCAGGGGTTCTGGGGCCCTGCACCTCTAGCTGCTGACAGGCAAAACCCATGACATGGGTGCTTGTGCCACTGACTGTCTCTGTTTTGGGGGGTGGGGGGCACAACTGAGGGCCTGGCTGCTAAGCTACTGTGTTACCAGTTACCAATCAATCATGATTCACTCAGGGACCAGGTCAATACAGAGTAGCTAGCTAATGTAGCCAGGTAATTAGCAACAATTAACACCTACAAAACCACAGACTAAAGAGAGGGAAAAATCAATACAGACAACTGCCCCAAGACAGACACCTCTGCAGTTTTCACCGCCCTGGTGTAACACATACATGTGACATGTTTTGTTTTCAAGAATTTGGGGTCCAGTTCCCCCTGAATTCCTGCACTGATCTTCTTGAAACTTCTTAGACTTTATGCTCTCAGCAGAGACTACCACCCCTGCAAGTTTTATCCAAACCAGACAAAAAAACAACAAAGTTACAGAGATTTCATTGATTCCCCATTATACTCTTTGGCTGAATCGCCGAATCAGCACCAAATCTTTTCCGAAGCTCCGGAATCGATTTGGAAAGCCTAAAGCTTCCAGTGATTGAATTGGATTCACAGACTCAGCCTCCAAGTCCTCTGAATCATCTCCGAATCCGAATCATGAGCCGAAGCTTTGCACAGCCCTACTATGCTCCTGTTCCTCTTCCTTCATTCATTGTCATGGGTGGCTGTTGTCCTACCCATAAAGGGAATCACCCACTCTGTGCTTTGCACCCCACTGACAGAGCAGGGGACCTCAGTGCTTCTGGATCTGCCACGATCCCATCAGCAACTCTGAGGCAGCAGGATCAGGACCAACTTGAGCTGGGAACTCTGCCAGCCTGAGCAGGGAGATGGGCCAGGTTTAACACCAGGGAGCGTCTCCATAAAGGCTGACTTCAAACCGCCATTGCAGGAGGTCCCCAGTCCCCAGTGTCCCCACCTCTTGCTGTCACAAACCACCAGGAACCCCTTGGCTCCTGCAGACACCGTAAAATTGGCAGGAAATTGCAGGAGAGAGAATTTGGGGGTGACACCAGTAAATTGCTGGAGGCTCCGTGTGCTCAGATAGAAAACAAGACTGTATTTATTCGAATCCAAGATGAGAGCCCCCTCCCCCACCCACCAGTCAACAGGAAAGAGTTAGCCTCCTTTTAGATTTGAGTACTGTTCTGGGGCACTAGGTTTATAATTTGGGGCCAAAGTCAGAGCTCAGCCACTGCCTGTCCCTGGGTAGTGCTGCTCAGGTAGAATCATATCATAGAATCATAGAAAATGAGGGTGGGAAGGGACCTTGGGGGTCTTCTAGTGCAACCCCCCGCTCAAAGCAGGACCGTCTCCATCTAGATCATCCCAGCCCAAGCTTTCACCAACTGGGTCTTAAATGCCTCCAAGGATGGAGATTCACCACCTTTCTGGGTAACCTCTTCCAGTGTTTAACTGCCCTCCAAGTAAGAAAGTTTTTTCTAATGCCTAACCTACACTTCCCTTGCTCCAACCTGAAACCGTTCCTTCTTGTTCTGTCATCTGCCACCGCTGAGAGCAGTCCAGCTCCATCCTCTTGGGAACCAGCCTACAGGGAGTTGAAGGCTGCTTTCAAATACCCTTTCAGTCTTCTCTTCTCTAGACTAAATAGTTCCAGTTCCCTCAGCCTCTCCTCTAAAGTCATGTGCCATTATCATTGGCCTCTCTCCAATTTGTACACATCCCTCGTGTAGTGTGTGGGGGTGCAAAACTGAACACAGTACTGCAGATGTGGCTTCAGCAGTGCTGAACAGAGGTGAAAAATCACTTCCCTTGATCTGCTGGCAACACTCCTACCAGTGCAGCCCAGTATGCCGGCGGCCTTCTTGCCAACAAGGGCACACTGTTGGCTCATATTCAGCTTCTTTTATGAGATTTCTTTTGGCCCAATCCTCCAATTTGTCAAGGTCTCTCTGAATCCTAGCCCTACTCTCCAGCATATCTCCTACTCCCCTCAGCCTGGTGTCATCGGCAAACTTGCTGAGGGTGCACTCTGTGCCCTCTTCCAGGTCATAGATAAAGATATTGAACAAAACTGGCCCCAGGACTGATCCCTGGGGCACCCCACTTGATACTGGCTGCCAGCAAGACATTGAGCCATTACTACTTTGAGCCCAACAGTTTTCGATCCACCATACAGTCCATTCATTGCACCTGTACTTCTTTGGCTTACTTGCAAGAATCTTGTGGGGCAAAGTATCAAAAGCCTTGCTAAGGTTAAGGTACACCACCTCCACTGGTCTGCCTGCATCCACAGAGCCAGTCACCTTGTCATAGGAAGCAATCAGGTTGGTCAGCCGTGACTTGCCCCCGGTGGATGCATGCTGACTGTCCCTAATCGCCTTCTTTTCCAAGTGCTTAGAAATGGATTCCTTGAGGACCTGCTCCATGATAGTTCCAGGGACTGAGGTGAGGCTGCCTGGTCTGTAGTTCCTTGCATCCTCCTCTTTTCCTTTCTTAAATATGGGCACTATTATATTTGCCCTTTTCCAGTCATCCAGGACCTCTCCCAGTCACCAGGACTTTTTGAAGAGGATGGCCAGTACATCTTTAATTATATTGGCCAACTCCCTCAGCACCCTTGGGCTCATCCTGTCTGGCCCCATGGACTTGTACCTGTTCAGCTTTTCTAAACAGTCCCATACCTAGTATTTTGCTACTGCTGGCTGCTCCCCTCCTCCCCAAACTGTGCTGCCTGGTGCAGTAGTCTGGGAGCTGACCTTGACCATAAAGACTGAGGTGAAAAAGGCCTTGCGTCTTCCCCTCTTTTCCATCTTTTCTGGCACAGGGTTGCCTCCCTCATTCAGTAAAGGACCCGCATGTCCCCCTGAGCCTCCTCCTGTTACTGACACACTTGTAGAAACCCTTCTTGTTCCCCTTCACATCCCTTGCTAGATGCAACTCCAATTGCACTTTGGTCTTCCTGACTTCATCCCTGCATGCCCAAGCAATGCTCTAATACTCCTCCCTGGTTGTTTCCACAACTTACAAGCCTCCCTTTTGTGATTGAGTTTACTGACGAGTTCCCTACTAAGCGAGGCTGGTCTTCTGCCATACTTGCTAGTCTTCCTGCACGTGGGGATGGTTTGTAAGGGAGAGGACCAGGTAGCTGGGGAGGAGACTCGCAAGGGGGAAAGGCATTGGGAGAACATGTTATGATGACCTATGGGGAAGGTCCATGGCGTGTGCCTTGGAGGCACTGCAGGGGAGACACCTGCACAATGTCTGCGGGGAGGTGGGAATTGAATGGATAGAAGCCAACGTTAGTGCCCAGCCACTGGACAGGTCCATCTCCTCACCACGTGCAGGAGACCGCATGGGCTCCCTGGAGCAGATAAGCCAGAGTGATTTGAAAAAGGTGGATCCTGTTCTGGATTTCTGGACGTCAGATTCTGGTGCAGATCTGTGACTGAGAGGGAAAAGGGATGGGTGAAATGCATGCATTTGAGCAGCAGCTGGACCTGCTGTACTGGGCCGTTAGTCGTTGTCCTGCGGCGGGGCAGGAAGCAGCTGGTGCCGGAGCAGCAGAACCTGAAAAGAGCAGGGAGGTTTTTGTACGGGGCTGTAGCACTGTGAGAGGGGAGCTGTTATACTGCTGACAGTAATAATCTGCAGCATCCCCAGCCTCCACCCGGCTGATGGTGAACGTGAAGTCGGTGCCAGACCCACTGCCGCTGAACCGGTCGGGGACCCCGGAGGGGCGGCTGTTTGTGCTGTAGAGAAGGAGCTTCGGAGCCTGCCCTGGTTTCTGCTGGTACAAGGCCATGTAGCTGCTAACGCTGGAGCTGGTTTTGCACTTGATGGTGACTGTCCCCCCGGGAGACACTGCCAGGGACTCTGGAGTCTGGGTCACAACAATGTCCCCGCTGGAGCCTGCATGGGTGAAGAAAGGCAACATGAAAAGAACATTAGGAAATTCAACAGAAATAATATCAGGCAAGAAACATTACTCTACATTTTTTATTTTAGAAAAAGTACTTGTAGTTTTGCTCTTAGAGAGTCAATGGTATGAGGAATGGTTTTGCCTTGAAGAAGTAAATCCACCCATCTCTAAAACGCAGGAGCCGCCACCAAATTGTTGTTATCAAATTAAAATTTTGTATTAATATCCCTCCTGTGCCAGTTCTTACCCTGCGCCCAGAGCACGAGGAGCCCGAGGAGCTGAGTCTGCCACAGCATCTTGCTGCTTCTGCACTGACTGACGGAGCTGAGAGACACCAAGCGTTAAACCGGCCCCTTTATAGCTGCTCCCCAGAGCAGGGCGCAGTCACCAGGACAGCTGTATGCAAAGCAGCAGCGTGTATGTCAATGTGGCTTGTCTGGGGCTCAGGGCAGAGACTCAGGGCAGGGGCTCGAGACAGCTTGGAGCTATGAGTAAAAAACCTATTCACTGGCAGTGAGGCGAGCACACAGACGTGGCGGCAGCAGCGCCGTGCACCTGGTTCTTCTGTCGCGCAGCTGTAGCTGCACAGCGCTGTCCCCCCGTCGCGTTCCACAGACCTCCCTCTCCTGTGCTCCAGTGCCAGCTTCAGCCACATGCGGGTTTACACCTGCTGGACATCCCCGCTCTGCTGCCCTGGGAGCCATCTTTGTCTCCACGGTGCTGGCCCAGTAGAGATGAGTTTCTGGCCAGCGCCTTCAAACCTCGGCAGCAGTCCCTCACCACCCTTGTTTCACAGATGCCACTCCATCTTCTCAGCTCTGTCTGTGTCCTTAGGTTTTTCCACCTCCTTCTCAGATGCTCATGCATTCATAGATTTCATAGATTTCATAGACATCAAGGCTGGAAGGGACCTCGGGAGATCATCGAGTCCAGCCCCCTGCCCAAAGGGCAGGAAGTCAACTGGGTCATAGGATCCCAGCAAGATAAGCATCCAATTTACTCTTGAAGGTGTTCAATGTAGGTGTTTGAACCACCTCTGATAGCAGGCTGTTCCAGACCTGGGGGGCTCGGACAGTAAAGAAATTCTTCCTTATGTCCAGCCTGAAACGGTCTTGCAGGAGTTTGTGACCGTTCGACCTAGTCATCCCTTGGGGCGCTCTGGTGATCAAACGTTCCCCCAGATCCTGGTGGTCACCCCTGAGAAACTTATAGGTGGCCATCAGATCACCCCTGAGCCTACGCTTTTCCAGGCTAAAGAGTCCCATGGCTCTCAGCCTATCATCGTAAGATCTGTTTTCCTGACCTCTGATCATGTGCGTGGCTCTCCTCTGGACTCTCTCAAGCTTTTCCACATCCTTTTTGAATTGTGGAGCCCAAAACTGGATGCAGTACTCCAGCTGCGGCCTCACCAAGGCCGAGTACAAGGGGAGAATGACATCCCGGGATTTGCTCGAGAAGCATCTATGGATGCAGGCCAGCATTTTGGTCACTTTACTAGCCGCAGCATCACATTGCAGGCTCATGTTCACCTTGTGGTCAATGATGACCCCCAAGTCTCTTTCTTCTGTAGTGCTAACCAACGTAGCACTGCCGAGGCTATAAGGATGCTGCAGGTTTTTCCTCCCAAGGTGGAGAACCTTGCATTTTTCAGTGTTAAACACCATGAGGTTCTCATCTGCCCATTTGCTGAGCTTGTCCAGGTCAGCCTGGATCACCCGCCTGTCTTCTGGCGTGGATGCTTTGCCCCAAAGTTTGGTGTCATCGGCAAACTTGGCCAGTCCACTCCTGACTCCGATGTCCGCTTCATTAATGAAGATGTTGAACAGTATGGGTCCAAGGACAGAGCCTTGAGGGACCCCACTGGTCACAGGGCACCACGATGAGTGACTGCCATCAATTACAACCCTCTGGGTCCGACCACGGAGCCAATTTCCCAGCCAGCGGATCGTGGTGGAGCCAAGGCCACAACTGGCCAGTTTGTCCAAGAGGTAGTCATGGGATACCAGATCAAAAGCTTTTTTGGAGTCAAGATATATGACATCAATCTCTTCTCCCTTGTCCAGGTGATAGGTCACCTGGTCGTAGAAGGAAATGAGATTGGTCAAACAAGACCTACCCGCAACAAACCCGTGCTGGCTATCCCTTAGGATGTTAGCCTGGGCCAGTCCCTCAAGGATGGCCTCCTTAATAAACTTTTCTAAGATCTTCCCCAGGATAGAAGTCAGGCTAATGGGCCTGTAGTTAGCCAGATCCACTCTCCTCCCTTTCTTGAAGATCGGCACCACATTGGCCTTCTTCCAGTCTTCGGGCACTACACCAGAGCGCCAGGAGTTTTCAAAGATCCGTGCCAGGGGCTGGGCTATGACGCTCGCCAGCTCCTTGAGTTCCCTGGGGTGCAGATTGTCAGGGCTGGCTGACTTGAAGGTATCCAGCTTCTTAAGATGTTCCTTCACGAGGTCAGCATTTATGGAGGGTCCCATCACCCGGATCCCCATCACCCAGATCTCCCTGTCCCATAGCAGGCATGGGCATCCCATGTGACTGATGAAAGACTGATGCAAAGTACCTATTTAATAGGTTGGCTTTTTCCTGGGCGTCAGTTGTCAGTTGCCCCATCTGGTTTAGCAGGGGTCCAACGTTGCCCTTGCTTTTCCTCTTGCTCGGCACATATCTGAAAAAGGACTTTTTGTTGTCCTTGATGCTTGAAGCTAGTTGGAGTTCAGTTGCAGCCTTGGCTTTCCTGGTTTGCTCCCTGCAGGACCGGACCAGCGCAGAATAATCCTCCGTGGAGGTGAATCCCCTCCTCCATCCTTTGTAGGCTTTCCTTTTTAGCCGTAGGAGGTCCGCTAGGTCCCCAGAGAGCCAGGAGGGCTGCTGTGCCTTCTTGCTGCCTTTCCTCCGTGTTGGAATAGATTTAGCTTGTGCATTGAGGATCGCTTCCTTGAGAAGCAACCACTCTTCTTGAACTCCCATCCCCCTGGGGTTCTGGTCCCTAAGGGCCTGACCAACAAGCCTCTTGAGCTTGTTAAAGTTGGCTTTTCTGATGTCAAGGACTTCTGTGTTGCTGACTGACTTGCCAGATTTACGGCGGATGGTGAAGGTGATCAGCTCGTGGTCGCTGTCACCCAGCTTCCCATCGATCACTAGGTCGCTGATTAGGTCGTCCCCCGTAACCAGTACCAGGTCGAGCAGCGCTTTGCCTCTCGTTGGCCCATAGACTTCTTGAGTCAGGTAGAGGTCATCCACGCACGAGAGAGAGCTTTGCGACTGCTCAGATTTAGCTGAGTGATCTTCCCACGAGATGTCCGGGTAATTGAAGTCACCCATGACAACCAAGGTCCTGGAGCAAGCGGCTTCAGTCAGTTCCCGGGCGAACTCCTGGTCAAGCTCAGGACTTTGAGTGGGAGGTCTGTAGTAGACTCCCACTGTAGTGTCCCCTGTGCCGTATTCCCCACGAATTTTTACCCAGAGGGTCTCTAGCTGTCCATGCTGGTCACCAACATCAGTTTGCAAGAACAAGTAGCTTTCCTTCACATAGAGAGCTACACCCCGCCCCTTTTGTCAACACGATCCCTCCTGTACAGGGTATAGCCCTCTATACCCACGGTCCAGTCATGAGTGGAGTCCCACCAGGTCTCCGTTATCCCAATGACGTCATAATCCTTTGCACTGAGCAGGAGGATTAGCTCCTCCTGCTTGTTGCCGAGGCTCCTGGCATTAGTGTACAGGCAGGCAAGTGTCCCTTGGGGGCTCTTGCCTTGCCCACAGATTGTGCCAGGGCTGGGGCAGGGGTGGGCTCCCTTAAGTGCCTTGGTCTGCTGGCTTTGCAGGGGTTGCTCAGCGGGCCAGCAGTGGCAGTAGTCCCCCCATCCTCCAGGGGGCTAGGTTTAAAGCCCAGTGGAGCAGGTCAGCCAGCCTGGCTGAGAAGAGCTTCCTCCCCAGTGGGGAGAGGTGGAGGCCATCTTTTCCCAGCAGCTCGCTGCCTCTCTCGCCAAAGAGTGGGCTGTGGTCGGGGAAGCCAAAGCCTTCCCGATGACACCAGCTCCTCAGTCTTTGGTTCACTACGTGGATCCTCCTCTGCCTCCTCAGCCCATAGCCCGAGACTGGGAGGATCAACAAAAACACCACCTGAGCTCCCAGACCCCTAAGCCCCGCTCCCAAGTCCCTGTAGTGCCCCATGACCTGGCTGGGGGTGCTCCGAGCTGTGTCATTGGTGCCCATGTGAATAAGGAGCATGGGGTAGTGGTCTGTTGGCCGGAGAAGCTGCGGGATCCTCTCCGCAATGTCTCGGATGCGGGCCCCCGGGAAGCAGCAGACCTGCCATCTTCCAGGTCATAGATAAAGATATTGAACAAAACTGGCCCCAGGACTGATCCCTGGGGCACCCCACTTGATACTGGCTGCCAGGCTGGCTACAGCTGGGACTGACTGCTCTGTGGGGTTCGCAAGACAGGGAGGTGGGTGGCTCATTGCTGAGACAGGGGTTTTTATAGTAGGAACCTGGGAACCTTCCACCACCAAGAAAGGAGGACTCAGGGGCAGCCTAAATAATTCCAGTTCCCTCAGCCTCTCCCCTATTAACAGAGGTGAAAAATCACTACCCTTGATCTGCTGGCAACACTACTTTGAGCCCAGCATATCTGCAGTTTTCTGTGCCATCTTCCAGGTCATAGATAAAGATATTGATCCCCACCATACAGTCCATTCATTGCACCTGTACTTCTTTGGCTTACTTGCAAGAATCTTGTGGGGCAAAGTATCAAAAGTCTTGCTAAAGTTAAGGTACACCACCTCCACTGGTCTGCCTGCATCCACAGAGCCAGTCACCTTGTCATAGAAAACAATCAGGATCAGGAGAACGTGTTATGATGACCTATGGGGAAGGTCCATGGCGTGTGCCTTGGAGGCACTGCAGGGGAGACACCCTGCACAATGTCTGCGGGGAGCTGGGAATTGAATGGATAGAAGCCAATGTTAGTGCCCAGCCACTGGACAGGTCTATCTCCCACCACAGGCAGGAGACTGCATCGGCTCACTGGAGCAGATAAGCCAGAGTGATTTGAAAAAAAGGCGGATCCTGTTCTGGATTTCTGGATGTCAGATTCTGGTGCAGATCTGTGACTGAGAGGGAGAAGTGTTGGGAGAAAAGCATGCATTTGAGCAGCAGCTGGACCTGCTGTAACGAGCCATCAGTCATTGGCCTGTGACTGGGCAGGAAGCAGCTGGTGCTGGAGCAGCAGAACTGAGCAGAGCAGGGAGGTTTTTGTACGGGGCTGTAGCACTGTGAGAGGGTAGCTGTTATCCTTCTGACAGTAATAATCTGCAGCATCCCCAGCTTCCACCCGGCTGATGGTGAAAGTGAAGTCGGTGCCAGACCCACTGCCGCTGAACCGGTCGGGGACCCCGGAGGGGCGGCTGTTTGTGCTGTAGAGAAGGAGCTTCGGAGCCTGCCCTGGTTTCTGCTGGTACAAGGCCATGTAGCTGCTAACGCTGGAGCTGGTTTTGCACTTGATGGTGACTGTGTCTCCTGGGGACACTGCCAGGGACTCTGGAGTCTGAGTCACAAGGATGTCGCCACTGGAGCCTGCAGGGTGGAAAATGCTCAGTATGAACACAACAGCAGTCACTTCAAGTGCAATAAAGATTAGCAAAGGGAAATTCCTCCTGTGCTATTTTAAATTCCTCCAAGCTTCTTTTATGGAAACTGAGTAGCAACTAGGAATGGAAATACCCTCCAGAGGATAAAGAAGCATCCTGTCCTGAAGGAATCTCTGTTATTAAGTTTAAATTTCCAACTGGCTTGGGCTGCTAAGGCTACAGTCGGGATTGTCCATGTGCCAAGTCTTCCCCGTCTCAATCTCATGAGGAACCTAACAGTCTGGGCTGCTCCCTCCCCGCTGCTGCCCTTACCCTGCGCCCAGAGCACGAGGAGCCCGAGGAGCTGAGTCTGCCACAGCATCTTGCTGCTTCTGCACCGACTGACACGGAGCTGAGAGACACCAAGCGTTAAACCGGCCCCTTTATAGCTGCTCCCCAGAGCAGGGCGCAGTCACTGGGTGGCTGTATGCAAACCTAACATCCTTATGCAAAGGTGCATTCCCTGGGGTCCATTAAACTGACAGCAAAGAAAGGACTCCACCTTCCTATGATCTACTCAGAAATTATTGTTTGCAGCCTTGTTTGCACACAGGGATGAAGACAGTGTGTGCTGCTTATTGGCTCTGACTCATCTGCCTGAGCAGTTCACTGGTGGTGTAAGCCCATTGCCTGCCCAAGTCTTATTCTGAATCTACTCCAGCGTCCGTATCAGATATGTTTTGTGCATCTGCTGAGCAATCTGGCTTTGCTTCAGTGGCGACCAGCTCAGTCTCCGCTCCATGTTTCACCCCTCCATGTGCTCACATAGCGGTTTTCATGGAGGTGGCTTGGGAATGAAGTCTTGGCTTCTTTCAAGTCAATGGCAAAGCTCCCATAGCCTCTAGTAGGGGTCAGGGTTTCAACTGGAGAGTGTCACCCTCCTTACTCAAGTCCCTGACACTGGTTTCGACTAAATACCAACAGAGATGCCAAGGAGTGTCAGCAGCTGGAAGCTGCAGCCTGATTGATACACTGAACAGCCGTGGAGCCATTAAGGGAAGGAGCACGATGCCGAGGGGTCTGGACACCCTTCAATCTGACTTGGAGCATTTCCAGTGGAGGAGAAATATAAAAAAGCATCAACCATGTGTGACCCTGTGCACACATCCTAAAATACCTGAGTCATAATCATGTTTCTTGCACTGTTTGCTACAGGGCAGAACCAAGGGGTGGCCAGTGTCCTCGCATTTGCTAGCATTGTTTTGTGTCCTGGTGCATTTATTTATGGTTTCTCTGGGTGCATAATGCTTGTAATTGCTTCAGGCATCGTGGTGTGTGTTTCAGCCCAAAATGCTGAGATGAACTTGAAACCTCAACTCTCGGGATATCTTCAAAACATCCCCTTTGTCACTGGCAAGAATATCTTTGCACATCACAAGCAGGGTGTGCATGTTCTGAGGTGTGTGCATGGGTGGATGTGCATGTGGGTGTGGAGTGTCTTCACTTCCCTACATGCCTGTTTATGGCCAAACTGTTTCCAGTTGACAATGCTTATGGTCAGGGTGAAAAAACAAATCTTGCTGCCCTGATGGCCCGGGCCCCACTGTGCAAATTTTTGGACATTTCATAGTGGAAACGGCACCAAGATGAGAGCTCTGGCTGGTTCCAGATCAGTCCCATTCTGTCACGTGGTCTCCCAGGTTCTCCTCTATAAGCTACCCCTTGTAATATAATAAAGGCTTAGTCTGTCTGTCTGTGTGTCCATAACGCTTTAGGGCAACTGTGCATGTGTGGTTTAAAACTGGCACCTTTCTGTATCCTAGCACGGAGACAAAAATGGTGCAAATTTAAAACGGTGGCTTTTGCAGTTTCTTCTCTGCAGGCAGGAGGGGCCCCTTCCCCAATGGGATGGGGGGGCAGGTTGGGGTCAGGCCGGCCAGGAGTGCTGTGCAGTGCCACATGTCGGGGGGGAGTGGGGCAGGAACTGCGCTGTGCTGCGCAGCAAGGCAGGCAGTGGTGCTGGGGGGGGGCACAGCCCCCAATATTCACCTGACCCCTCAGAGCCACCCCTCCCAGCACTGCTACCCGCACTGGAGGAGGTGCAGGGCTCCTGGCCTGAGCCATCCCAGCTCATGCATGTGTGTGGCTGCAGGGACACAGCAGCTCCCTCCCAGGCAGGGCAACAGGGGTTGGGGAGCGAGGGAGCCCCTGGTGCCTGGGCAGGGGGAGGGAGAAGGGGAAGGGGCTGCCTCAGCATGATGGAGAGTGAGGGAGGGAGGAGGTCCTGGGAGGGGAAGATGGGTGTGTGTGCATGTGTGTGTGTGTGTGTGTGTGTGTGTGCGTGCGCGCGGGTGTATGTGCTCATCCCAGTGTGTGTGTGCTCATCTGTGTGTACGTGTGCATCTGCACATCCTGTGTGCATCTGCATCCATCGGTGGCATGTAGTGGGTGCACGCAAGTGCATGTGCACCCCCTGAGATTGGCCGCGCACCCCCTGGAAGCTCCAGTCGTGACACTGGGATTGCCGGTGGAAGTGCGCTTCTGGTTCCACTGGTTCCGCTGCTGGTGCTTCTGGGCTCGGTGATCGGCATCAGTTGCCCATGTCTGCATGTGTGTCTGTGTGTGCAAGTCAGGGCATCTGCATGGTTCTGCTTCTGTGTGTGTATCTGTGTGTGCGTGTCTGCGTGTACATCCATGCATCTCTGTTCATGGCAGGAGGGAGAGTGTGTTTGTGTCTGTATCCATGTGCAGAGAGTGAGTGAATAGAGTGAATGCCCATCTGTGTGTGTGAGTGAATATGCATGTGTGAGTGTGTGTGCATGTGTCTGTGTACATGACAGGGAGAGTGTGCTTGTCCCTGTGTGCCCATGTGCAGAGAGTGAGTAGAGTGTGCACCCATCTGTGTGTGTGTGCCATGTGTCTGTGTGCATGCACATGTGTCTGTGTGTGTCTGTGTTCATGGCAGGAGGGACAGTGTGTTTGTGTGTCCATGTGCAGAGAGTGATTGAGTGAATACAGTGCATATCTGTCTCTCTGTGTGCATGTATGTCTGTGTTCATGGCATGGAGAGTGTGTTTGTCTCCGTGTGTCCATGTACAGAGAGTGAGTGAGTCTAGTGCTCACCCATCTGCATGTGTGCATGCTCGTCTGTGCATGTATCTGTGTATGTGTGAGTGTGTCAGTGTATGTGCATGTGTGAGTGCATGCATGTGTCTGTGTTCATGGCAGGAGGGAGAGTGTGTTTGTGTGTCTGTGCAGAGAGTGAGTACAGCGCATGCCTGTCTGCATGTGTGCGTGTATATGTCTGTGCGCGCAGCTGTGTCTCTGTGTGCATGCATGTGCTAGGGCATGTGCAAGTGTGAGTGTGCATGCATGTGTCTGTTTATGGCAGGGAGAGTGTGTTTGTGTCTGTATGTCCATGTGCAGAGAGTCAGTGACCCACGTACCTTCCCCAGAGCCGCCCCTCAGCTGTGCTGGTGGCAGTGACAGTCAGGCGATGTTTCTACACCTGCTGCACATCCCGGCTCTGCCTCACTGCTCACCACCTTATCCGTGCTCGGATTTATTCTTTGACCTCCAAGTAGGTTCAGACAAGGGGTTTTCCTGGAAAGAACCTGGGAGTGAACTCCTGGCTGCTTTCAAAGTAGTGACAAAGCTCCCATTGTCTTCTCTGGACTAAGATTTCACTGGGGGGTATTCCCCTCCCAGCTGGGGTTTGCAGTAATCCTCAGGAGAGGTATCAAGTATCAAGGCATATCAGAGGCTGGAAGATGCAGGCTCTGATGGCCCCCTGCCCTGCTCTCTGTGCCACTGTTTGCCCTGTGCAGAGAGAGGGAGAAGGGTTGGTGACACAAGGTCAGTCTGACCTGGAGACGTGGCCCCTGCAGACATCTGTGCCTTGTTGTGTCCCACTCAGGAGTGTGAGGTTGACGTGCCAATGCACTCTAGTGTATGCTGCTGCCGTACTCCCTCCTGACACTGCTGGTGCCACGCCACTCCTTCCTGCCTTGATTTCATCTCAGTTGAACCTCAGCCCGGGTGCAACACCCTGGACTAAAGCTCCACCAATGGCCTCAGGGTCCTTTCTTTTTCACACCTGCCCCATGGATTTTATTACCCTTCCCTCTTCCAAATTCCCACATCTTCTTCCATGCCCGGCTTTCAGAAACACCTGCTTCCTGCCAGTCCCTCTCCCTCCTCCCTCTTGCCTTGACCAGAGCAAACAGGAGCCTGGTGGGGACCATGGCCCCTGGGGAGAGCTGTGCAGTGACACAGATATGGGCAGAGCCCAGGAGGCAGCTGGTGTGTAAGAGATGTGAGAAGATGTGGTGTGTGTGGCAGAAAGCCACCTTGGTTTCTCCCCAAAATCTCTGCCCTGTGACTCTGTGATTAGATGGGCCAGCACAGAGGATTCACACCTCAGCCTCTTTAGGTAAGCTGACCTGGCTGCATTCGTGAGGGAGGGGGGAACCTGCTCCCTCTGCCTAGGTGACTGGCATCAGCCCCCTGGGGGAGGGGCATCTACCTGGGGAGCTGGAATCTGCCCGGTAACAGGTGATGTATTACAAATTGGTTGGCTGACAGCCAACTGGGGCTGACCTCCACTGGACCAGGTGAATGAGGTCACAGGGGCTATATAGGTTGGGGTGGGGAAGGAGGCTCTCTCTCTCTTCGGCCATGAGGTGAAGCAGCAGCCAAGCAGGGGAGACAGAGGAGCCTTACCATCTGGACCTAGCTCTCTCTCTCACCCCCAGACTCCAGAGGGGAAACGGAAGAACTCTGGAAGATGCTTGTGAGTCAGCTACTCGAGATCTGGTTAGATATCTAGCTGGCAGTAACACAGGTGCGTGATCAAAAGGCTACCTCAGCCACACTGTTTGCTCTTTAGGATTTCTAAGATATTGCTCAGTCCTGTACCCTAGTTGCCCCTACCCCCTGTAATCAATAAAGTTCTCCTTTTTGACTGGTGTGGGGGACTTCTTGAGGGGTGGGTCTAAATTATGCCTAAGAGACCCCTTAGGTCTGTGGACTAAGGGAGACTTTGCTTTTTGCCCCCTGACTTGGGGAAGTGCCCCAAGTGCCTGTACCGGGTCAAGTACCCGTTGGACTATTAGGCCTGTGTTTCCCCGAGGACACAGGGCCGAGACAGTCCCTTCTCCGGGTGGTGGTGGTGACATTACCCCTAGACTAGCGAGTGTGCTCCGGGAGAGGGGTCGGCCAAGCATAAGGCGCCCCTAGGGAGGCATTCAGAGTCTGGAAGGTGGGCGGGCGCAGGGAGGTGGGCGGCTCAATGCAGGAGCGCCCCCTACTGGCCCGCCACAGTGTGCAACCCCTGTAGAAGGGGAGGGGAGTGGCTGCTGGGGACAGTTGAGCCCTTACGGTGGGATCTGACTTCTGCAGGCTCTTGCAGCGATGCAAAGGAGGTACCAAGCTGTAAATAGAGGTTAAAGATACAAGGGTTTATCTGGCATCGCTCCAAGACCCTGCAGATGTCACTGTTACACCATCACAGCTGACATCGGTATCATTTAACATCAGCTGACATCAGGCACAGGGAGGCTGTTCGCACCTGCTGTAATTACAGCGTGCCAGAGCAGATTTGATTAACCGCGTCTGCAGAAGCATGGTAATTACTGTGCTCCACCAGACTCCAGTTGTGTATCAGTGTCCCTGCACTGAAAAATGGTGGCAGGGGTAATTTAACTAAAGCTAGTTCCGCGCGGTGTTGGCTACACTCAAGGCTGGGGCTTCAACTGGAGAGTGCCGATCCTCCTGCTAGGAGCAAAGCCAGAGGTTCTTGGCTTGAGGCTCTTGCACCTCTGCTCCAGGTCAGACCAGTCACCATATTTGGGGTCAGATTGGTATGGACTGTGGGGTTTTTTCCTCCCTCTGTAGCAGGGTGTGTGGCCTGGGACCTCTTGAACATATAATAATGACAACCTTTAAGGAGGACATTGGCTGCCTTAGTTCCCCTGCTTCACCTGTGGCATATTAGTGTGTTAGGTCTGGGTTGTGTGTGGGTTGATACTCTTATGTAGAATGTAGATGATGGATTGTGTAGGATGGTTTGGATATGGATGATCCTGCCTGAGGCAGGGGGTTGGACTAGATGGCCTGTTCTGAGCAGCAGTAACCAGTGACCAGACCTAGAAAAGTTTATGCTGGCCTACATCATTGTGAGAGGGTGCCCTGCCCAGTGATCTCCAACTGGAGACAGAGAATGGCATAAGGAGTGGTCTGTACTCCATGCTGAGCAGAATCAGCATCCAGACCTTGAAAGTTCCTGACAGGCTGGAGCTGCCCCCTCCCTGCTGCTGCCCTTACCCTGCGCCCAGAGCCCGAGGAGCCCGAGGAGCTGAGTCTGCCACAGCATCTTGCTGCTCCTGCACCGACTGACACAGAGCTGAGAGACACCAAGCGTTAAACCGGCCCCTTTCTATCCGCTCCCCAGAGCAGGGCGATGTCCTGATGCAAAGCAGCAGCTCTGTGTCAATGCGGGTTCCCTGGGGCCCAGGGCAGAGCCTGCAGGGCAGGGGCCGACACAGCCCTGCTCTGTGCCGATGCCATTGCTGACAGCAGTGTTTCTGCGCAGGGATCAGGGCAGTGTGTGGGTCTCTCCCTCCACGACTGACTCTCATCGTCCTGAGCAGTGTCACACAGGTGCAGCCCCATGGCCTTGATCGTCACATGCTGCTCATATATCTGCTGAGCCCCCGTCTCTGCCTCTCTGGTGACATGAGCTGCACTGATATGATACATCAGTCCATATTGTTCTGGCACCAATAAAAGGAAAATTGCCATTATTGGCTGATGTTGCTGATATTGCGGCCAATAAATGCAGCGCAGCATGCAGGCAACCCAGTAGCTAAGAGAACTGCATCTGGCTGCTAAGTCTGTTGTGGGGAAGGGGCGGGCAGAAGCAAGGGGCATTGGGGGTGCCAATCGAGGCCCCCGCAGTGAGGGAGGGACTGGGGTTGGGGCTGGGGAAGGGGCAGGCGCTGCACAGCCAAGGCAGGTCATGGGCCGGAGTTCTGAGTGACTCCCTCAGGGAGAGCAGGGGGTGCATTTTGGGGTGGCAGCAGCCCCGCAACAACCTCCTTTCCAGCTCCACCACCACTTGCCTCGGTATTAAGCCTGGCACAGGCCCTCAACCAGGAAGAGCCTGGCACTACCCGCAGCCCCAGCCCGCAGGAACAGCCCATAGGGCGTGTGCCCCCCCATGCCCCTCCAAGGGTGCATACAGTTAGCCCCGGCATCTGCCTCTGGACGAGCTCCATCCAGTGCCCCCACTGGCTCTGCAGCACCTGCCCCTGCCCCAGCCCCACTTCCTCCCTCACCGCTGCGCTCACAGGCCTAGAAATGGATGAGGCAGTGACGCCGGAGGGCTAGACTTCCCAGCAGGCTTTGGGGGCTTGGCCCCGCTCTGATGCTGGGAAGCAGGTGTAAGTCTAGACTCACGGGGGCTGTGTCCTGGCTGCACTGCTGTCCCTGCCAGTCTGCCCTTTTCAGTCCAGCTGGTGTCTTTGTTGAGCTGGTGGAGCTCAGACAGCCGTCGTGCCCGGGAGTGCAGCGCTCCTTCAGTGCCGTCGTGTGCCCCGGGCACAGGAGGAGGCAGGACAAGGACTGAGGTTATCTCTTCTGGACAGGAGTTGTGTGACCCTAGGGCGAGGGGGAAGATGGGCCGAGGTCGATTCCACCGACCGCCAGTCACGAGGGATAACGTGCGTGACTGGGAACAGGCTCCTGCGGGCTGTTGGAGGGTTTGTGTGGGGACTTGGTAGCAATAATAATAAAAAAATAGAAAACTTCTGAGATGGGGAACTTCCCAAACCAAAACACAACCCTAAGAGGGAATGAAGGGGGAAGACCTGGGTCAGGGGTGGTAAAAAATGGCAGAGAGTCAACATGCCCCTAAGGCAAAGTACAATGAACCCCGGGGGTCCAGACTTCAGGATCCTTTGAACAGTGTCGGTCCAGTTAAGGTAGGGGCTGTGCTGCTGGGGGAACTGGACACCCTTCAGCCTGCCCTGTCGCATTTCCATTGCAGGTGAAATATGAGGAGCATCAGTTGTGGGTGATCTGGTCCGTAAATGCTAAAATGCTGGAGTCACAATCATATCACAATGCTGCGCTGTTGGACTACAGGGCACGGTCACGGCTGGTCTAGTGGCCTCCTTAGGGATTTACAGGCGTTACCATCGTGTTGTTCTTTTGTGTGATGGTTGCTGGTTTTCCTGGGTTCATATTGCTTGATCCTGGTCTAACCTGCCTGGTGTGTCTTTCAACCCAAGTTACGGGGTTGCACTGGAAACCTGTTTCTTGGATGTGTACAAAACCTCTCTTCTGCCATCGAGCAGTTATTTTCCCCTTAAAGGCAGCATGTGTGTGCAAGTGCATGTGCGAGTACATGCATGGGCGAAAGTGTGTGCCAGTGAGTACAGACACAGATATGTCTATTTTCCTTTCAGCCTGCCCAGTTAGGTCTAACCTGGCTCCAATCCCCCATTTTTAGGGTCAGTGAAGAAGAATGCACTGCACTGGCAGCCCAGGCCCTCCTGCTCTGTGTAATGCACTGGTTTCAGCATGGAAATGGCCCCTCTGGTGAGACTACTGGATCTCTGGCTGTTTCCAGACTGGTCCCACCCTAGCACAGGCTCTCCTAGGTTCCCCTTTAACCTGCCCACTGGTCCTTATGCTCTTTGGGACAGAGAGCATAAAGTGTTACCTGTCAGCTCCATGTTCTTGGGGAACCCTGACACAGGATGCAGACTCTCTGACTCACAAAGAATCCCGCCCCCACCTAAACAGAAACTAATTAAAATGCAGTGAGGGACACACCTAAAACCCTCCAGACAAGGGTGACAAAAGTGAAACAACTGCCCTAGGTCTCATTTGCATCCGAGATGGAACCAGATGACCGTTCATTTACATGAGAGATGGAGAACAGAAAGCCTGAAGCAGAGACTGCAGTGAATTCTGGGATCAGCGAAGCAGGGGAGCACTGCATGATGGGGAAGCTGTGCTCCAAATGCTGATCAACCCTCACACCCAGCTCAGCACTTATCAGACCAGTTCTAATTTGGATTTACAAAGGTCTTTTGCTCCCCACCATCACACACACACCCCTCTAAGCAAAAGCAAGTTTATTAGGCATCTCGGGCCGTACATTCCCCGGTCCCACTATGGGAGGCCGATGTAAACTTAATTGGCTACAACTCGGTTGCCGGGGTAGGGAATGCTGAGGCAATAGACCGAGTCCGAGGGGGTATGGATAACATTTGAACAATGCTACAGGGTTCATCACAGCGTCCAGCCCGTTGGAGCCCTGTCCACAAGTGTAGTCATACTTTTCCCAAGACGACTGGTGGAAGTCCTCTCCACAACAGGTTATGAACACTCCAAGAATTGCCTGAAGTCTGTTAAAAGACTATAGTAAGATCTGGAAAAGTCATGCTAAGCTGAGGCTTGTTCACAGCAGGTAAAAATCCAAAACCCTGATGCTGCAATCTATTGTTTCTGAAGACACCAGGAGGTATCCTGTCAAGTATATCTGCTATCCATAGGAATGTCAAGCTGGCTGCTAAGTATGTGTTTCCTGAGTATCAATCAAGTTCCTGAGATGTTCCACCCACATAACCCCTTGTCAATAGAGAAGACAATTTGATTTACACTACTGAGAATGCTTGAAAGAAGCTAAAATGGGGATATAAAAATCTGTAAAAGAAGCAGCAGTGTGTGTGCTGACACCACCCGCTTTCTTCTGGAGAGGCTGCAGGAGGAAGATCATCTCCCTTCAAGGATCGTGCTGAGAACTTTGACCTGCCAGCTTTGCACCCGAGTGCCTTGGACTGGGGAGATCCCAGCTCTCTCCCTCTCTTCTCTTCTCTCTCTACGCATAGATTTCTGAACTTGAACTGTATTAGTTAAGCTTGAGCTAAGTTTCCCCAAATACTTAGTGAAACCAGGGTATACTGTGACTATTTGTGTTTGTTTTTCCTTTGCATGTCTACTAGTGTCATTATATATTTCATCTACTTAGCAATAAATAACTTTTATAGTCAAACTGGTGGTAATTGGGTATATTTTTCCTTCTTTACTTCTCTTTCCCCACTTGCTCGGCAGCAACGCTCCTTTTACCTAAGCTAAAGATCCCTGTGTAGCCCAAAAATACTGTGGGGTCTGCTCATCAAGAGGCTAAATGATTGGGACATGCTGAGTTTGAAACACATCAGGGGATCAGCTTGTATAGGCTGATTGACCCAGTTTGGCTCAGACGTGCTCTGATGAACTGAATGCCGGCCCATGAGGGTATCATCTGGACACCCAGCCAGATTCAGAGGTATTCTGTTTAACTGTGTGCTTGTGTCTGACTGTAGTTGTTGTTGCTCTGATGAACTGATTCTTGGTATATGAAGGTGTCAGCCTGTCCATGCTTATCAATCCATCCAGGTCAGGTGTGTCACGTTAACCTCTGTGTGTGTGTGTGTGTATGACTGATTTGGGGATTGGAAGAACCCAGCCCCACTGAACTGAGACCTGCAAGATAGCTTCATTGGGGGTGAGGGCTTGCAAGGGGAGAGATACAGCTCCGTATAGAAACACAAGTAACACAAGCAGCACATTAATACAATTCCCAAGACCCTAGCCCTAATAAATGAGCACACCCCAAAGTAGCGGGGAAATCTGGTAACAAAAGTTGTGCCCATCTTCAAGAAGGGGAGGAGAGAGTACGCAGGGAACTATCGGGCAATCAACCTGACCTCAATCCCAGGAAAAATCCTTGAAAAATTTCTCAAGGAGTCCATATGCAATAAGCTAGTAGAAGGCAGAAATCTGAACAACAGCTAGCGCAGCTTTGTCATGGGTAGGTCATGTCTGACTAACTGAATCACCTTCTACAACCAGGTTACTCACCGCCTGGTTAAGGGAGATGAGGTTGACATAATTTATTTGGACTTTAGGAAGGCCTTTGACTTGGTGTCCCATGAGGCTCCCAGGGTGCAACTAAGGACCTGGGGATCATAGTTAACCATAAAATGAATATGAGCCACTGATGTGATGCTCCAGTTAGCAGAGCAAACAATATGCTGGCTTGCATCATCCGATGCATCTCAAACAAAACTAAAGAAGTTTTTCTTCAGCTCTACTCGGCACTGGTGAGGCCACAGCTGGAGTACTGCATCCAGTTCTGGGGGCTGCAGTTCAAGAAGGATGTGGAGACTCTTGAGAGAGTCCAGAGAAGAGCCACTCATATGATCAGAGGCCTGAAGAGCAAGCCATACGAGGAAAGGATGACAGATATAGGACTATTCCGTCTAGAAAAGAAAAGATATCAAGGGGATTTGGTGGCAGCTTACAAATATATTAGGGGAGAGCATCGGGGCTAGGTGAACAAGTATTCCCCAAGCCACCCCATGATAAAACCAGGAGCAATGGTCATAAACTCCTAGAAGGTTTCAGACTGGATATAAGGAAAAACTTCTTCATGGTGCATGTGACCAGACTATGGAATAGACTCCCAGCAAAGGTGGTATAGGCACCTGCCCTGGAGACCTTCAAAAGGAGACTGGGCACAGTCCTTGCGGGGGTGATTTGATCAGCAACGCCACACAGCGCAGCAGTATGTCTGAGCTGCGAGCTCTTCCTGCTCTCTCACTCCAGGACCCTTCTCAGTTGGCTTTTGCCTGGTATCCAAGCACCAGCCCCCAGCTGAGCTGAGCATCTTTGTTTGTCTGTCGAGAATGACTGAGAGTGTTAATGATGTCCAAGGGGTGAAAGAAAATCCTGACCCTGCTCTGTGCAGCAGGGAAACACTAGACCAGTGAAAGTGATTGGACCTGTTGCCACTAATTGAAATGAAGGCTCCCCAGGTCACTTGATCAGTGCAGGGTATCAAGCCCTTGATTGGGGTAGCTAGGTGAGAAGTCTAGATGCCTGCTTTCACAGGCTGATTGAAGGGATCTCTGCAACACTGGACTGCTTTAGCAGCTGCTCCCTGGGATATTTTACACACCTGTGATCCCATCCAGTGGCAGCTGAGCTCTGTTAGGAGAGAGCCGTGTTGTGACTGGGAATGGACCAGTTTGCATGTTAGCTGCTTTATAAGTGGAGAGGGAGCTGCTGTGATTACATTGCAATATGTGCCTGTGATTGAAGTGTAACATCACAGTGATGCAGCTAAATTGTCCCAGTTCTGACGCTGGATGAAGAGGGACTGTGGTCGGCTCACCTGTCCTACACTTGTATCACTGAAGAGTTTCCTGCAGCATCAGGTCACTACAGCGATTTGGGGACAGCAATTTAAAAGAGTCTTTCCTGGACCGTGGCCCTGCCCCTGGCTGTCAGTACCTCCTGACACACTGCCCCCTGCTCCCCCTCTCTTCAGGGGTTCATTGGAAGGATGAGAAGCTGCAGGGAGCAGTTTCAGACATTTTGGGCTCCTATACACATGCAGGGAGCTGGCTGTGATGCACTGGAAATCCAGAGGGTTGAAGCAGACTCAATTAATTGAGTCTGCTGGAGCACGGACATAAATGCTCCAGCAGACTCTGATCTCACATGTATCAGCATCCCTGCACCAAGAAGTGGGGGTGGGGCACTTTGAGCTAAAGCTTATTCAATGAGCTTTAGTTCAAAGTGCCCCGTTGTCATTTTTCAGTGCAGGGGATGTTGATACATGTGACACTCAGGTGCTTTTAATTAGCACAGCTTGCTAATTAAAGGGTCCCCGCTGTGTTTCCCAGAGCATGTGTAAAAATGCCCCTAGAGCCCAGATGTTCCCTGTTAGTGCCCTGGGCATTTTTCATCCCTTCCCTGTCACCTGCTGTCATGGATCCAACAGGGCTGGGCCTGTGAGCATTTAGACAGGTGTTTGCCCAGAAAAGTGACTGTAGTGCAGGAAGAGGTATCGATAGTTTAGCAAGCAGCACTTTGGCCTCAAGCTCTGTACTCAGTCCGTGAATGCCTGTGCCATGGGGAGCTGGGAAACCGCCCTACAGGAAAAAAATCAAGTCTTAACCTTTCAGGGCCCTCAAACGTCCCACTAGCACCTGCACTGGTTAAGCCTGGCTACAAAAAATACTCTTCCACCTCCTCTTCCACTTCCAGTGCGTGCAACTGTCTCTGGACACCATTGCAGTGCATAGCTCCTTGTCGCAGAGCACTTAGGTGTCCTGCGCCTGAAAGTGGAAGTGGCTCAGGAGAGACCCCTAGCGGTGAGAAGGGGGAGGCTCAGCTGCCAGTCACCAGAGCAGCACAGGTGCTGGTTGCCAGGACAACCAGTAAATACCAGCTGACAGGAAGGGGCAGGGCTTGGCCCTTCTTAAGCCCAGGACTGAGGCCAGGAGGGGAGTTCCCCTCTGGCAGCCAGGGAAGGGGGAGCTCGGCCAGCATAGAGAGAAAGGAGAAGCTAGACTGCATGAGCATCTCCTGGTTGCTGCCATGGGTTGGAGGATTTCCCGGTAGGGATTGCACATTGTTCTGACTGTGCGGTTTAGTTTTATGTTATAGCCAGGAGGCTTAGATTTGCATTAGAGCCGATTTGGCTGGTGGTATTGCTTCCGTTTGTGTTTTCATCAACCGGAGGACCGGGTGAGGCTATTAGGGGTTGGAGGAGGCCTCACAGGGGCTCCACGGTGGTGTGGGGACCCCGGTGCCAGAGAGGGCACAGTGTCTAGGGGTGTAGCAACTCCAGCCCCAGTGCAGAGCAACAGTCGCAAGAGAGGCCCCAGTGTGGGCACAGTCATGGAGAAGGCCCCACTGCACATCTGTGAGGGCACGGGCCATTGCAAGACAAGCCAGGGAGTGCCCACGAGGGCGCAGGCCATTACAAGACAAGCCCGGGGAACCCATGAGGGTGCAGGCAATTGCGAGATGAACCAATGAGGGCACGGGCAATTACAAGACGAGCCAAGGGGTGCCTGTGAGGGTGTCGAAAGTGGTTGACCATATAGAGTCCGGTATATCTGCAAGGCTTAGGGTGTGGTACGGGGTGGTTGGAGCCACGTTTGGCCCTAAGGCTTTAGTACACCAAGGCATCTAAGACAGAGCACAGACTGGGATACATCAGGGCACTGTGTCAAAGAGGACAAAAAGGCAGCCTCCCTTAAACACTACTAACATCAAAGACGTGGCGGGCGAGATGGTGAATGTGCGTTAACATCAACTTGGCACGGTAGGGGGCGCTAGGGGAGTTCACGGCACCCCTAGGTCCCACCCTGTCACACTCCTCCTTGCCTGTGGCAGCTGCAATCCCATGGAGCTAAGTGGATCTTTCAGGTGGAGTTTGCATAAGTTCCTGCCCTTTGTTTGCATGAACTCCCTGCCCCTGGTCACAGCTGCAACCACCACTGAGCACAGAGACCAGGCTGCGTAGCCAGGAGGTTTTTGTATGGGTCTGTAGCACTGTGATTGGAGAGCTCTGACGCTGCTGACAGTAATAATCTCCAGCATCCTCGGCTTCAACCGTGGTGATGGTGAGAGTGAAATCAGTGCCGGACCCACTGCCACTGAACCGGTCGGGGATCCCGGAGACACGGCTGGTAGAATCGTAGATCAGGAGCTTTGCGGCTTGTCCTGGTTTCTGGAGGTACCAGCATATGTTGTTGCTACTGCTGGCACTGGCCTTGCACTTGATGGTGACTCTGTCTCCAGGGGACACGACCAGGGTTTCTGGAGTCTGAGTCAGAACAATTTCACCCAGGGAGGCTAGAGAAAGAAAGAGAAGGTGTTCAACATTGGCCAGTTATTGTAGTTCCAGCATGTTTGATACTGCGATGCGTGCTTCCAGCCAGGATTCACTTAAAAGGCATTGCGAGCAGAGCAATATCATTTGGGCATAGTACTGCCAACAAAGCCTGTTCCTTTTGCAGAGATCTCTCACCGGGAGCCCACAGCAGCAGGACCCAGAGAAGCTGTGCCTGGCAGATCATCTTGGCAGGCCCCAGTGGGAAATGCTGGTCAGCTGCGCAGGCCCCGCAGAGCAGATCACTTATAAGCACTCAGCCCGGCTGCAAGAGTACGCTCCAGTACCCATGCAAATGAGCCGTCACACAAACTGGCCGCACTGAGCAGTGCAGCTGTTTTGTGTTCATCTGGGCAGGACTGGGCTCTGTTGATGGGCACATAAAGATGATATTGTAACATGGCTGGTTTTGAGCCTGGAATAGTAGAAGCTGCTCCCCAGATGTTTCAATGATGCTGAACCCTGCAGGTGACTGTCCCAGGCCATGAAGCAGGAGTCCTGAGAATGTTTTGTGTCCTGTTGCCTTTTGGTTCTTTCCCCACCATGCTGGTGTCTGTATATTCACCCCAGGATCCCCCTTGCAGGAGGATGTCAGCCTGATGCCCTGCCCTGACCCTCTTGACAAGCAGGCCCTTGCTGTGGGACCATTGACAGCTGGTCCCTGCATGGGGCTGCAGGGTCAAGGCTGTGGGAGCTCCCCCAGGCTGGGCTGGACACAGCTGCAGTACTTGATCCCTCAACCAGCCCTGGTATTGGGTGGAATTGAAACCGAAAAGCTCTTGGAAAGGGGCTGGAAGGGACAAGCCAGGGATGGTGAACCCTGGAGGAGAGCATGCCAGCTCCACCTCTCCCAGGGCCCAGCAGGGCTGTGATCTCCTTTCTGGCTGAGGGGCTTGTGGAAGTGCTGTGCAGCTCCTTGAGGGATGTCTGTGCTCTGCTGTGCTCCCAGTGCCAGCCAGGGAAAAGGGAGCCCTTTCAATGGGGACAGGAGGGCCTAGCACAACCCTTCGCAGGAGACCATGGGTCTGTGCCCCCTTGCAGCTGCAGAAGTGGTGGCAGTGTCTTGGGCACATGTCTGCAGGCAGCAGGTCTACTTCCCCTGAGGTGCCAGCTGAGAAACCCACACACATGGACTGTGCACACAGGAGGCTGCTCACGTACATGGTGGTGCGTGGTCCCCCATTCTGGATGCACCCATGTCTGAGCCATGAATCTCATGATTAGCAGGTGCTAGGATCACAGGAGGAAGGTGCTCCTCTGTGTTAGGCCCAGGAGCTGAGCCCTGGGGCACCTTCCTAGAAAGCTGGGTCCTGGGCACCCCGCACTCAGACGGGGTTCAAGCACATCTCTCTCTTTCCTCCTACCACAGGGCTCTCACCACTACACCACCGATTAGGCAGCATCCAGCCCCTTCTCCATCTAACCCTGCCTGGCAGGCCGGCACACAGTGAGCTCTGAGTGCACGACAGTAACAGGACATTGGGCTCCTGTGGGACCGTTCACATTGGATATAGTTCTAAGGGGGAACAAAGATATAAAGATAAAAAGCAGAGGACAATGGGCCCAGGAGTCAGGCACCACGACATGGGCAACAAGGCCTGGGGTCCAACTGGGGATCGTGGTTAACAGGCTGCAGGGGCAGTAACCTCAGAGCCGTGCAACCAAAGCTGGTCAAAGCTGGGAAGCAGAGATGAAGAGCAGGATGGGAGAGCAGCAGAAAGCTGACTCTAGGGCTGCCTGGCCTGGATATGTTTCCATCCTCTCCCAGGTCTTAAAAAAGGGAAATGGTTGGTCATGTGTTGGTGCCCAGCCAACAGTGACTGGGTCGGGGGTGGTGGGTGATAAGCAGCCTGAGCTTCATATGACAATGGGGGCTTAGATAGATCTTCTCTGCCCACAGGTCTTCATTGCAGACCAACTGTGCTGCTGCTGGATGAAAACCGAAATCAAGGGTTCAAGGATGCAGCCTGAAGGGAAGTTGTGGAGTCTCTTTAATGGGGAGATTTCAAGACAAGACTGGTAGACACCTGTCTCGGGTGGGTTGGGCATAGCACGCCCTGCCCCTGTGCAGCAGATGGGACAAAATGGCCTTTGAGGACTCCTCCGACCTCAGGGATCTATGATTTCATGAAAGATATTTTCCTCACTGAGGAGCTGCTTGGCAATGACTAAGGTCCTGACATGTGGGTGTTGCAGGTTGTGTCCTGAGAGATGCCAGCCATGAAAATTTTCCCTTGGGGAAAGGGATTTTCTGAAAATCAAGAAATCCATCTGAGTCTAACAGTCCCATTACTGTAATTGTTCTTTCCAAATTTTTCAAGCACATTGTATCAGAAGCAGACTCCCCTGCTTCTTTCTGCCTCATGCTCTAGTTGTTGCAACACTCGAGGGTTTTGTACTGCAGTGTATCACCGTGAGAGGGAAGCTCCTGTCCTGCTGACAGTAGTAGTTGCCTGTGTCTTCCACCTGCTCCCCACAGATGGTGAAGGTGAAGTCGGTGCCGCTGTAGGTGCCACTGAACCGGTCGGGGACCCCAGTGAAATGGCTGTTTGTATCATAAATGAGGAGCTTGGGAGTTTGTCCTTGTTTGAACACATGAAATTGCATTTCATTGCTCATGGAGCTGGAAGCCTTGCACTGGATGGTGACCATGTGTCCTGGACTCACTGTCACAGAAGCTGGTGTCTGTGTTATAACGATGTCCCCAGTGGATTCTATGGGGGAAAAAAAAGAGAGAGCCTCATATTGAGTCTCCTTTTGCTATAATGGCCTCAAACTCCATACCATCCAATATCTGTCCTACATACCTTTAACCATGGAAAAGAGGAGCCAGATCAGATTCATCCATAACATCATGGTGTCTCTTTACTTGTTGCACTTCCAAATCCTAGTATCATGCAGCAGAAGTCCATGCATTTCGTAACCCCTCAAAATCCTGTATCTTTTAAGGTTCAGGTATGGAAAGATATGCAAATCTGAGGTTTGGAGAAACAATGCTTGAAGCTTCCTATCCCTATATGGCTGCACTGTCAAGAGGAAACAGCTGCAGGTCACTCTTAGCATCCTCAAGAGGGCAGAGATTTAGCAAGAGGCAGGTGTGCAGTTAAAAGGCAGCATTTCCATGTTTCTGGGTTTAAACACTGAGTGCAGCAGGAGAGACGAACAGGTTCATAGATGTTTAGGTTAGTAATGCATGTGGATGCACCAACAGGCTATCTTGGTCCTTGTACTT
This sequence comes from Crocodylus siamensis, assembly GCF_052110815.1. NCBI lineage: Eukaryota > Metazoa > Chordata > Crocodylia > Crocodylidae > Crocodylus > Crocodylus siamensis. The sequence goes on along the minus strand of NW_028324524.1, from coordinate 596 downwards.
TTAAGCAAAAAACTGCAGCATTCATGTGCAGATGAGTACATGTCTCAAACAAAATCAACTAGTGTAAATGGAGGCCGCAGAGCTTTCCTAGGGCAGTCACTGGCATTTGTTGGGCATAAGACAGTATCCCAGTGTGTGCTTGTATCACATCTAGCCTCTGCTCAGAGGGGTGATTGGAAATGTGCTAAGGGCCTTTGGATTTGCTTTGGTCTGTACAGGGAAATATTTTTCAAGGGGTCCAATACCATGGAAGTAGGAAGAACAGAAGTTCAGATATCTAGACAGACAGCTTAGTTCCTATGAGTTGTTCTTTATGAAATAGCCACAATGTCTTCCTCCTTCAAGCCCCATAACTTTATCCTAATGGCATGGGCAAGGCTTCAACTAATTCTTTTTTTTTCCCTGGTAAAAATAACAGCATGAAAAGTAGTTGCTTTACTTTCAGTAATTTCAGGAAGCTGCTGTGTCCTGCTAGGGGACGTCAAGGCCAGGGGTCCCTTGGTTAGGTGCAGAGGACCTAATGTGCTTGTTTTGCTGATGTCTGCCTCGATTGTGGCCTTCACCTGTAAAGCTTGACAACGGTCCTGAAAACTACA
>NW_028324523.1:0-9921 GCF_052110815.1 Crocodylus siamensis | reverse complement strand
CACCAGGACAACGCCAGGCATGCCTAAGGGGATTTTGGAGCCCAGGTCAACCCCAGGCAAGCGAATGGGGCCTTGGAGCCACCAGGTCAACCCCAGGCAAGCGAATGGAGGCTTGCAGCCACCAGGTCAACCCCAGGCAAGCGAATGGGGCCTTCCAGCCACCAGGTCAACCCCCAGCAAATCTATGGGGCCCTTGAGCCACGAGGCCAACCCCAGGCAACTGAATGGCGCCTGGCCCAGGTGGGGGGGGCACTTGTTGGAGGATTAAGGCCTGGTGGGGGGGCACTTGATTGAAGGCTTAAGCCCCTGGCTGTTTTCCTGCTCCTGCGTCCACACTCCCGGTGGTTTTTTGGGAGTGCAGCCCAGGGCGGAACCAAGTCCGGGCACTAGGAGAACCCCAGGCATGCCTAGGGGCATTTTGGAGCCCAGGTCAACCCCAGGCAAGCGAATCGGGCCTAGCAGGCACCAAGGCAAACCCAGGTGAGCGAATGGGGCCTTGCAGCCACCAGGTCAACCCCAGGCAAGTGAATCAGGCGTTGCAGCCAGCAGGTCAACCCCAGCCAAGTGAATGGGGCCTGGCCCACGTGTGGGAAAAACTTCTTGGAGGCTTAAGCCCGGGTGGGGGGGCACTTGATGGAGGCTTAAGTCCGTGGCTGATGTGCGGGTCCTGCGTCCTCACTCCCGATGCTTGTTTGGGAGTGAAGCTCAGGGCGGCAGGAAGCCCGGGGACCAGGTGAACCCCGGGCATGCCTAGAGGGACTCTTGGAGTCCAGGTCAACCGCAGCCAAGCGAATGGGGCCTTGCAGCCTCCACGACAAACCCAGGTAAGCGAATGGGGCCTTGCAGCCACCAGGTCAACCCCCTGCAAGCCTATGGGGCCCTGCAGCCACCAGGTCAACCCCAGGCAAGAGAATGGGGCCTGGCCCAGGTGCGGAGGGCACTCCTTGGAGGCTTAAACCCAGGTGGGGGGGGCACTTGATGGAGGCTTAAGCCCCTGGCTGTTTTCCGGGTCCTGCGTGCACACTCCCGGTGGTTTTTTGGGAGTGAAGCCCAGGACGGAACCAAGTGCGGGCACCAGGACAACCCCAGGCATGCCTAGGGCGATTTTGGAGCCCAGGTCAACCCCAGGCAAGCGAATGGGGCCTTGCAGCGACCAGGTCCACCGCAGGCAAGCGAATGGGGCCTAGCAGGCACCAAGGCAAACCCATGAAAGCGAGTGGGGCCTTGCAGCCACCAGGTCGACCCCCTGCAAGCCTATGGGGCCATGCAGCCACCAGGTCAACCCCAGGCAAGTGAATGGGGCCTGGCCCAGGTGCGGAGGGCACTTGTTGGAGGATTAAGGCCTGGTGGGGGGGCACTTGATTGAAGGCTTAAGCCCCTGGCTGTTTTCCTGCTCCTGCGTCCACACTCCCGGTGGTTTTTTGGGAGTGCAGCCCAGGGCGGAACCAAGTCCGGGCACTAGGAGAACCCCAGGCATGCCTAGGGGCATTTTGGAGCCCAGGTCAACCCCAGGCAAGCGAATCGGGCCTAGCAGGCACCAAGGCAAACCCAGGTGAGCGAATGGGGCCTTGCAGCCACCAGGTCAACCCCAGGCAAGTGAATCAGGCGTTGCAGCCAGCAGGTCAACCCCAGCCAAGTGAATGGGGCCTGGCCCACGTGTGGGAAAAACTTCTTGGAGGCTTAAGCCCGGGTGGGGGGGCACTTGATGGAGGCTTAAGTCCGTGGCTGATGTGCGGGTCCTGCGTCCTCACTCCCGATGCTTGTTTGGGAGTGAAGTTCAGGGCGGCAGGAAGCCCGGGGACCAGGTGAACCCCGGGCATGCCTAGCGGGACTCTTGGAGTCCAGGTCAACCGCAGCCAAGCGAATGGGGCCTTGCAGCCTCCACGACAAACCCAGGTAAGCGAATGGGGCCTTGCAGCCACCAGGTCAAACCCCTGCAAGCCTATGGGGCCCTGCAGGCCCCAGGTCAACCCCAGGCAAGAGAATGGGGCCTGGCCCAGGTGGGGAGGGCACTCCTTGGAGGCTTAAACCCAGGTGGGGGGGCACTTGATGGAGGCTTAAGCCCCTGGCTGTTTTCCGGGTCCTGCGTGCACACTCCCGGTGGTTTTGTGGGAGTGAAGCCCAGGACGGAACCAAGTCCGGGCACCAGGACAACCCCAGGCATGCCTAGGGCGATTTTGGAGCCCAGGTCAACCCCAGGCAAGCGAATGGGGCCTTGCAGCGACCAGGTCCACCGCAGGCAAGCGAATGGGGCCTAGCAGGCACCAAGGCAAACCCATGTAAGCGAGTGGGGCCTTGCAGCCACCAGGTCGACCCCCTGCAAGCCTATGGGGCCATGCAGCCACCAGGTCAACCCCAGGCAAGTGAATGGGGCCTGGCCCAGGTGCGGAGGGCACTTGTTGGAGGATTAAGCCCTGGTGGGGGGGCACTTGATTGAAGGCTTAAGCCCCTGGCTGTTTTCCTGCTCCTGCGTCCACACTCCCGGTGGTTTTTTGGGAGTGCAGCCCAGGGCGGAACCAAGTCCGGGCACTAGGAGAACCCCAGGCATGCCTAGGGGCATTTTGGAGCCCAGGTCAACCCCAGGCAAGCGAATCGGGCCTAGCAGGCACCAAGGCAAACCCAGGTGAGCGAATGGGGCCTTGCAGCCACCAGGTCAACCCCAGGCAAGTGAATCAGGCGTTGCAGCCAGCAGGTCAACCCCAGCCAAGTGAATGGGGCCTGGCCCACGTGTGGGAAAAACTTCTTGGAGGCTTAAGCCCGGGTGGGGGGGCACTTGATGGAGGCTTAAGTCCGTGGCTGATGTGCGGGTCCTGCGTCCTCACTCCCGATGCTTGTTTGGGAGTGAAGCTCAGGGCGGCAGGAAGCCCGGGGACCAGGTGAACCCCGGGCATGCCTAGAGGGACTCTTGGAGTCCAGGTCAACCGCAGCCAAGCGAATGGGGCCTTGCAGCCTCAACGACAAACCCAGGTAAGCGAATGGGGCCTTGCAGCCACCAGGTCAACCCCCTGCAAGCCTATGGGGCCCTGCAGGCCCCAGGTCAACCCCAGGCAAGAGAATGGGGCCTGGCCCAGGTGGGGAGGGCACTCCTTGGAGGCTTAAACCCAGGTGGGGGGGCACTTGATGGAGGCTTAAGCCCCTGGCTGTTTTCCGGGTCCTGCGTCCACACTCCCGGTGGTTTTTTGGGAGTGAAGCCCAGGACGGAACCAAGTCCGGGCACCAGGACAACCCCAGGCATGCCTAGGGCGATTTTGGAGCCCAGGTCAACCCCAGGCAAGCGAATGGGGCCTTGCAGCGACCAGGTCCACCGCAGGCAAGCGAATGGGGCCTAGCAGGCACCAAGGCAAACCCATGTTTGAGAGTGGGGCCTTGCAGCCACCAGGTCGACCCCCTGCAAGCGTATGGGGCAATGCAGCCACCAGGTCAACCCCAGGCAAGTGAATGGGGCCTGGCCCAGGTGCGGAGGGAACTTGTTGGAGGCTTAACCCCAGGTGGGGGTCACTTGTTGGAGGCTTAAGCCCCTGGCTGTTTTCCTGGTCCTGCGTGCACACTCCCGGTGGTTTTTTGGGAGTGAAGCCCAGGGCGGAACCAAGTCCGGGCACCAGGACAACCCCAGGCATGCCTAGGGCGATTTTGGAGCCCAGGTCAACCCCAGGCAAGCGAAAGGGGCCTTGGAGCCACCAGGTCAACCCCAGGCAAGCGAATGGGGCCTGGCCCAGGTGGCGGGGGCACTCCTTGGAGGCTTAAGCCCGGGTACGGGGGGCACTTGATGGAGGCTTAAAGGCCCTGGTGGTTGTGCGGGTCCTACATCCGCACTCCTGGTGGTTTTTTGTGAGTGCAGCCCAGGGCGCAACCAAGTCCGAGCACCAGGACAACCCCAGGCATGCCTAAGGGGATTTTGGAGCCCAGGTCAACCCCAGGCAAGCGAATGGGGCCTTGGAGCCACCAGGTCAACCCCAGGCAAGCGAATGGAGGCTTGCAGCCACCAGGTCAACCCCAGGCAAGCGAATGGGGCCTTCCAGCCACCAGGTCAACCCCCAGCAAGTCTATGGGGCCCTTGAGCCACGAGGCCAACCCCAGGCAACTGAATGGCGCCTGGCCCAGGTGGGGGGGGCACTTGTTGGAGTCCTAAGCCCTGGTGGGGGGGCACTTGATTGAAGGCTTAAGCCCCTGGCTGTTTTCCTGCTCCTGCGTCCACACTCCCGGTGGTTTTTTGGGAGTGCAGCCCAGGGCGGAACCAAGTCCGGGCACTAGGAGAACCCCAGGCATGCCTAGCGGCATTTTGGAGCCCAGGTCAACCCCAGGCAAGCGAATCGGGCCTAGCAGGCACCAAGGCAAACCCAGGTGAGCGAATGGGGCCTTGCAGCCACCAGGTCAACCCCAGGCAAGTGAATCAGGCGTTGCAGCCAGCAGGTCAACCCCAGCCAAATGAATGGGGCCTGGCCCACGTGTGGGAAAAACTTCTTGGAGGCTTAAGCCCGGGTGGGGGGGCACTTGATGGAGGCTTAAGTCCGTGGCTGATGTGCGGGTCCTGCGTCCTCACTCCCGATGCTTGTTTGGGAGTGAAGCTCAGGGCGGCAGGAAGCCCGGGGACCAGGTGAACCCCGGGCATGCCTAGAGGGACTCTTGGAGTCCAGGTCAACCGCAGCCAAGCGAATGGGGCCTTGCAGCCTCCACGACAAACCCAGGTAAGCGAATGGGGCCTTGCAGCCACCAGGTCAACCCCCTGCAAGCCTATGGGGCCCTGCAGGCCCCAGGTCAACCCCAGGCAAGAGAATGAGGCCTGGCCCAGGTGGGGAGGGCACTCCTTGGAGGCTTAAACCCAGGTGGGGGGGCACTTGATGGAGGCTTAAGCCCCTGGCTGTTTTCCGGGTCCTGCGTGCACACTCCCGGTGGTTTTTTGGGAGTGAAGCCCAAGACGGAACCAAGTCCGGGCACCAGGACAACCCCAGGCATGCCTAGGGCGATTTTGGAGCCCAGGTCAACCCCAGGCAAGCGAATGGGGCCTTGCAGCGACCAGGTCCACCTCAGGCAAGCGAATGGGGCCTAGCAGGCACCAAGGCAAACCCATGTAAGTGAGTGGGGCCTTGCAGCCACCAGGTCAACCCCCTGCAAGCCTATGGGGCCATGCAGCCACCAGGTCAACCCCAGGCAAGTGAATGGGGCCTGGCCCAGGTGCGGAGGGCACTTGTTGGAGGATTAAGCCCGGGTGGGGGGGCACTTGTTGGAGGCTTAAGCCCCTGGCTGTTTTCCGGGTCCTGCGTCCACACTCCCGGTGGTTTTTTGGGAGTGAAGCCCAGGACGGAACCAAGTCCGGGCACCAGGACAACCCCCGGCATGCCTAGGGCGATTTTGGAGCCCAGGTCAACCCCAGGCAAGTGAATGGGGCCTTGCAGCGACCAGGCCCACCGCAGGCAAGCGAATGGGGCCTAGCAGGCACCAAGGCAAACCCATGTTTGAGAGTGGGGCCTTGCAGCCACCAGGTCGACCCCCTGCAAGCGTATGGGGCAATGCAGCCACCAGGTCAACCCCAGGCAAGTGAATGGGGCCTGGCCCAGGTGCGGAGGGCACTTGTTGGAGGCTTAAGCCTGGGTGGGGGGGCACTTGTTGGAGGCTTAAGCCCCTGGCTGTTTTCCTGGTCCTGCGTGCACACTCCCGGTGGTTTTTTGGGAGTGAAGCCCAGGGCGGAACCAAGTCCGGGCACCAGGACAACCCCAGGCATGCCTAGGGCGATTTTGGAGCCCAGGTCAACCCCAGGCTAGCGAATGGGGCCTTGCAGCTTCCAGGTCAAACCCAGGTAAGCGAATGGGGCCCTGCAGGCCCCAGGTCAACCCCAGGCAAGAGAATGGGGCCTTGCAGCCACCAGGTCGACCTCCTGCAAGCCTAGGGGGCCATGCAGCCACCAGGTCAACCCCAGGCAAGTGAATGGGGCCTGGCCCAGGTGCGGAGGGCACTTGTTGGAGGCTTGAAGCCAGGTGGGGGGGCACTTGATTGAGGCTTAAGCCCCTGGCAGTTGTGCGATTCCTGCGTCCGCACTCCTGGTGGATTTTTGGGAGTGAAGCCCAGGGTGGAACCAAGTCCGGGCACCAGGACAACTCCAGGCATGCCTAAGGGGTTTTGGAGCCCAGGTCAACCCCAGGCAAGCGAATGGGGCCTTACAGCCACCAGGTCAACCCCAGGCAAGCGAATGGGGCCTAGAACGCACCAAGGCAAACCCATATAAGCGAGTGGGGCCTTGCAGCCACCAGGTCAACCCCCTGCAAGCCTATGGGGCCATGCAGCCACCAGGTCAACCCCAGGCAAGTGAATGGGGCCTGGCCCAGGTGCGGAGGGCACTTGTTGGAGGATTAAGCCCGGGTGGGGGGGCACTTGTTGGAGGCTTAAGCCCCTGGCTTTTTTCCGGGTCCTGCGTCCACACTCCCGGTGGTTTTTTGGGAGTGAAGCCCAGGACGGAACCAAGTCCGGGCACCAGGACAACCCCCGGCATCCCTAGGGCGATTTTGGAGCCCAGGTCAACCCCAGGCAAGCGAATGGGGCCTTGCAGCGACCAGGTCCACCGCAGGCAAGCGAATGGGGCCTAGCAGGCACCAAGGGAAACCCATGTTTGAGAGTGGGGCCTTGCAGCCACCAGGTGGACCTCCTGCAAGCGAATGGGGCCATGCAGCCACCAGGTCAACCCCAGGCAAGCGAATGGGGCCTGGCCACGTGGCGGGGGCACTATTTGGAGGCTTAAGCCCGGGTACGGGGGGGCACTTAATGGAGGCTTAAAGGCCCTGGTGGTTGTGCGGGTCCTACATCTGCACTCCCGGTGGTTTTTTGTGAGTGCAGCCCAGGGCGGAACCAAGTCCAAGCACCAGGACAACGCCAGGCATGCCTAAGGGGATTTTGGAGCCCAGGTCAACCCCAGGCAAGCGAATGGGGCCTTGGAGCCACCAGGTCAACCCCAGGCAAGCGAATGGAGGCTTGCAGCCACCAGGTCAACCCCAGGCAAGTGAATCGGGCCTGGTCCAGGTGAGGGGGGCACTTGTTGGAGGCTTAAACCCCTGGCTGTTTTCCTGGTCCTGCGTGCACACTCCCGGTGGTTTTTTGGGAGTGAAGCCCAGGGCGGAACCAAGTCCGGGCACCAGGACAACCCCAGGCATGCCTAGGGCGATTTTGGAGCCCAGGTCAACCCCAGGCAAGCGAAAGGGGCCTTGGAGCCACCAGGTCAACCCCAGGCAAGCGAATCGGGCCTTCCAGCCACCAGGTCAACCCCCAGCAAGCCTATGGGGCCCTTCAGCCACAAGGCCAACCCCAGGCAACTGAATGGGGCCTTGCCCAGGTGAGGGGGGGCACTCCTTGGAGGCTTAAACCCAGGTGGGAGGGCACTTGATGGAGGCTTGAGACCCCGGCGGTTGTGCGGGTCCTGCGTCTCAACTTCCGGTTGTTTTTTTGGGAATGAAGACCAGGGCGGAACCAAGTCCGGGCACCAGGACAGCCCCAGGCATGCCTAGGGGGATTTTGGAGCCCAGGTCAACCCCAGGGAAGCGAATCGGGCCTTGCAGTTACCAGGTCAACCCCAGGCAAGCGAATGTCGCCTGGCCCAGGTGGGGGGGGCCACTCCTTGGAGGCTTAAGTCCGGGTGGCCTGGACACTTGATGGTGGCTTTAGGCCCTGGTGGTTGTGCGGTTCCTGCGTCCACACTCCCGGTGGTTTTTTGGGAGTGAAGCCCAGGGCGGAACCAAGTCCGAGCACCAGGACAACCCCAGTCATGCCTAGGGCGATTTTGGAGCCCAGATCAACCCCAGGCAAGTGAATCGGGCCTAGCAGGCACCAAGGCAAACCCAGGTAAGCGAATGGGGCCTTGCAGCCACCAGGTCAACCCCAGGCAAGCGAATGGGGCCTTGCAGCACCAGTTCAACTCCAGGCAGCTGAATTCGGCCTTGAATACACCACGTCAAATCCGGGCAAGCGATTGGGGCCTTGCAGCCACCAGGTCAACCCCCTGCAAGCCTGTGGGGCCCTGCAACCACCAGGTCAACCCCAGGCAACTTAATGGGGCCTGGCCCAAGTGCGGGGGGCACTTGTTGGAGGCTTAAGACCGGGTGGGGGGGCACTTGTTGGAGGCTTAAGCCCCTGGATGCTTTCCGGCATCCTGCGTCCACACTCCCGGTGGTTTCTTGGCACTGAAGCCCAGGGCGGAACCAAGTGCGGGCACCAGGAGAACCCCAGGCATGCCTAGGGGGATTTTGGAGCTCAGGTCAACCCCAGGCAAGCGAATGGGGCCTTGGAGACACCAGGTGAAGCCTAGGCAAGCGAATGGGGCTTAGCCCAGGTGCTGGGGGCACTTGTTGGAGGCTTGAGCCGGGTGCGGGGGGCACTTGATGGAGGCTTAAGCCCTTGGGAGGTGTGTGGGTACTGCGTCTGCACTCCCGATGCTTGTTTGGGAGTGAAGCTCAGGCCGGCAGGAAGTCCCGAGAGTAGGTGAACCCCGGGCATGCCTAGGGGGACTTTTGGAGCCCAGGTCAACCGCAGGCAAGCGAATGGGGCCTTGCAGCCTCCAGGTCAAACCCAGGTAAGCGAATGGGGCCTTGCAGCCACCAGGTCAACCCCCTCCAAGCGTATGGGGCCCTGCAGGCCCCAGGTCAACCCCAGGCAAGAGAATGGGGCCTGGCCCAGGTGGGGGGAGCACTCCTTGGAGGCTTAAACCCAGGTGGGGGGGCACTTGATGGAGGCTTAAGCCCCCGGCGGTTGTGCGGGTCCTGCGTCCGCACTTTCGGTGGTTTTTTGGGTGTGAAGCCCAGGGCGGAACCAAGTCCGGGCACCAGGACAGCCCCAGGCATGCCTAGGGGGGTTTTGGAGCCCAGATCAACCCAAGGCAAGCAAATGGGGCCTTGCAGACACCAGTTGAACCCTAGGCAAGCGAATGGGGCCTATCCCAGGTGTAGGGGGCACTTGTTGGAGGCTTGAGCCGGGTGGGGGGGGCACTTGATGGAGGCTTAAGCCCTTGGCAGGTGTGGGGGTCCTGTGTCTGCACTCCTGATGCTTGTTTGGGAGTGAAGCTAAGGGCGGCGGGTAGTCCCGGGACCAGGTGAACCCCGGGCATGCCTAGGGGGAATTTTGGAGTCCAGGACAACCCCAGCCATGCTTAGTGGGATTTTGGAGACCAGGTCAACCCCAGGCAAGCAAATCGGTCCTAGCAGGGACCAAGGCAAACCGAGGTAAGCGAATGTGGCCGTGCAGCCACCAGGTCTACCCCAGGTAAGCGAATGGGGCCTTGCAGCCACCAGGTCAACCCCAGGCAAGTGAATCGGGCGTTGCAGCCGCCAGGTCAACCCCAGGCAGGAGAATGGGGCCTGGCCCAGGTGGGGGGGGCACACCTTGGAGGCTTAAACCCAGGTGGGGGCACTTGATGGAGGCTTAAGCCCCTGGCGGTTGTGCGGGTCCTGCGTCCGCACTTCCGGTGATATTTTGGAAGTGAAACTCAGGGCGGCAGGAAGTACGGGGACCAGGACAACCCCAGGCATGCCTCTGGGGATTTTGGAGCCCAGGTCAACCCCAGGCAAGCGAATGGGGCCTTGCAGCCACGAGGTCAACCCCAGGCAACTGGCCCGGGAAGCGGATCCGGAGCCTGGTCTTCTGGAAAACCCAGAAACTGGATCCCGGGAATCGGATCCGGAGCCTGGTCTTCTGGAAAACCCGGAAACTCGTTCCCCGGAAGCAGATCCGCAGCCGAGTCTTCCGAAACTTTTGCATAACGAAGGCATTTCCAGCATCCGGATCCCGGTCTTGCGGAAAACCCGGAAACTGGATCCCGGGAAGCGGATCCGGAGCCTGGTCTTCCGGAAAACCCGGAAACTGGATCCTGGGAAACGGATCCGGAGCCGAGTCTTCCGAAACTTTTGCACAATGAAAGCATTTCTGGCATCTGGCTCCCGGTCTTTC
>NW_028324522.1:0-5391 GCF_052110815.1 Crocodylus siamensis | reverse complement strand
AGTGGTTTGGAACTGCTTAAAACCAGTCTAAAACAGTTCTAGCTGGTTCCCCAAGCTGTTTCAACCAGTTTAGACCAGTCTAAACCAGTTGAAAGTGGTTTGCAACTGCTTAAAACCGGTCTAAACCAGTTCTAACCGGTTTCCGAAGCTGTTTCAACCAGATTTGACCACTCTAAACCAGTTGAAAGTGGTTTGCAACTGCTTAAAACCGCTGTAAACCAGTTATAACCGGTTCCCGAAGCTGTTTCAACCAGTTTAGACCAGTCTAAACCAGGTGAAAGTGGTTTGCAACTGCTTAAAACTGGTCTAAACCAGATCTAACCGGTTCCCCAAGCTGTTTCAACCAGTTTAGACCAGTCTAAACCAGTTGAAAGTGGTTTGCAACTGCTTAAAAATGGTCTAAACCAGTTCTAGACGGTTCCCAAAGCTGTTTCAACCAGTTTAGACCAGTCTAAACCAGTTGAAAGTGGTTTGCAAATGCTTAAAACAGGTCTAAACCAGTTCTAACCGGTTCCGAAGCTGTTTCAACCAATTTAGACCAGTCTAAACCAGTTGAAAGTGGTTTGCAACTGCTTAAAACTGGTCTAAACCAGTTCTAACCGGTTCCCCAAGGTGTTTGAACCAGTTTAGACCAGTCTAAACCAGTTGAAAGTGGTTTGCAACTGCTTAAAACCGGTCTAAACCAGTTCTAACCGGTTCCCCAAGCTGTTTGAACCAGTTTAGACCAGTCTAAACCAGTTGAAAGTGGTTTGCAACTGCTTAAAACTGGTCTAAACCAGTTCTAACCGGTTCCCCAAGCTGTTTCAACCAGTTTAGACCAGTCTAAACCAGTTGAAAGTGGTTTGCAACTGCTTAAAACCGCTCTAAACCAGTTCTAACCGGTTCCCCAGCTGTTTGAACCAGTTTAGACCAGTCTAAACCAGTTGAAAGTGGTTTGCAACTGCTTAAAACCAGTCTAAACAAGTTCTAGCCGGTTCCCCAAGCTGTTTCAACCAGTTTAGACCAGTCTAAACGAGTTGAAAGTGGTTTGCAAATGCTTAAAACCGGTCTAAACCAGTTCTAACCGGTTTCCGAAGCTGTTTCAACCAGTTTAGACCAGTCTAAACCAGTTGAAAGTGGTTTGCAACTGCTTAAAACCGGTCTAAACCAGTTCTAACCGGTTCCCCAAGCTGTTTGAACCAGTTTAGACCAGTCTAAACCAGTTGAAAGTGGTTTGCAACTGCTTAAAACCGGTCTAAACCAGTTCTAACCGGTTCCCCAAGCTGTTTCAACCAGTTTAGACCAGTCTAAACCAGTTGAAAGTGGTTTGCAACTGCTTAAAACCGGTCTAAACCAGTTCTAACTGGTTCTGTTTGAACCAGTTTAGACCATTCTAAACCCGTTGAAAGTGGTTTGCAACTGCTTAAAAATGGCCTAAACCAGTTCTAGAAGGTTCCCAAAGCTGTTTCAACCAAGTTTAGACCACTCTAAACCAGTTGAAAGTGGTTTGCAACTGCTTAAAACCGGTCTAAACCAGTTCTAACCGGTTTCCGAAGCTGTTTCAACCAGTTTAGACCAGTCTAAACCAGTTGAAAGTGGTTTGCAACTGCTTAAAAAAGGTCTAAACCAGTTCTAACCGGTTCCCCAAGCTGTTTGAACGTGTTTAGACCAGTCTAAACCAGTTGAAAGAGGTTTGCAACTGCTTATAACTGGTCTAAACCAGTTCTAACCGGTTCCCCAAGCTGTTTCAACCAGTTTAGACCAGTCTAAACCAGTTGAAAGTGGTTTGCAACTGCTTAAAACCGCTCTAAACCAGTTCAAACTGGTTGTCGAGCTGTTTGAACCAGTTTAGACCAGTCTAAACCAGTTGAAAGTGGTTTGCAACTGCTTAGAACCAGTCTAAACAAGTTCTCCCCGGTTCCCCAAGCTGTTTCAACCAGTTTAGACCAGTCTAAACGAGTTGAAAGTGGTTTGCAAATGCTTAAAACCGGTCTAAACCTGTTCTAACCGGTTTCCGAAGTTGTTCCAACCTGTTTAGACCAGTCTAAACCATTTGAAAGTCGTTTGCAACTGCTTAAAACTGGTCTAAACCAGTTCTAACCGGTTCCCCAAGGTGTATGAACCAGCTCAGACCAGACTAAACCAGTTGAAAGTGGTTTACAACTGCTTAAAACCGGTCTAAACCAGTTCTAACCGGTTCCCCAAGCTTTTTGAACGTGTTTAGACCAGTCTAAACCAGTTGAAAGTGGTTTGCAACTGCTTAAAACCGCTCTAAACCAGTTCAAACTGGTTTTTGAAGCTGTTTGAACCAGTTTAGACCATTCTAAACCCGTTGAAAGTGGTTTGCAACTGCTTAAAAATGGCCTAAACCAGTTCTAGAAGGTTCCCAAAGCTGTTTCACCAAGTTTAGACCACTCTAAACCAGTTGAAAGTGGTTTGCAACTGCTTAGAACCGGTCTAAACCAGTTGTAACCGGTTTCCGAAGCTATTTCAACCAGTTTAGACCAGTCTAAACCCGTTGAAAGTGGTTTGCAACTGCCTAAAACCGGTCTAAAAAAGTTCTAATCGTTTCCCCAAGCTGTTTCAACCAGTTTAGAGCCGTCTAAACCAGTTGAAAGTGGTTTACAAATGCTTAAAACTGGTCTAAACCAGTTCTAAACGGTTCCCGAACCTATTTCAACCAGTTCAGACAAGTCTAAACCAGTTGAAATTGGTTTGCTACTGCTTAAAACCGGTCTAAACCAGTTCTAACCGGTTCCCCAAGCTGTTTCAACCAGTTTAGAGCAGTCTAAACCAGTTGAAAGTGGTTTGCAACTGCTTAAAACCAGTCTAAACCAGTTCTAACCGGTTCCCCAAGCTGTTTGAACCTGTTTAGACCAGTCGAAACCAGTTGAAAGTGGTTTGGAACTGCTTAAAACCAGTCTAAAACAGTTCTAGCTTGTACCCCAAGCTGTTTCAACCAGTTTAGACCAGTCGAAACCTGTTGAAAGTGGTTTGCAACTGCTTAAAACCGCTCTAAACCAGTTCTAACCGGTTTCCGAAGCTGTTTCAACCAGTTTAGACCAGTCTCAACCAGTTCAAAGTGGTTTGTAACTGCTTAAATCCTGTCTAAACCAGTTCTAACTGGTTCTCCATGCTGTTTCAACCAGTTTCGACCAGTCTAAACCAGTTGAAAGTGGTTTGCAACTTTTTGAAACCGGTCTAAACCAGTTCTAAACGTTTCCCGAAGCTGTATCAACCAGTTTAGACCAGTCTAAACAAGTTGAAAGTGGTTTGCAACTGCTTAAAACCGGTCTAAACCAGCAGTTCTAACCGGTGAAACTGCAGGGGGTTCAGCTGGTGGCTGCAAGGCCCCATTCGCTTGCACTGGGTTGACCTGGTATGTGCAAGGACCCATTCGGTTACCTGGAGTTGACCTACTGGCTGCAAGGCACAATTCGCTCTAACTGGGGTAGACCTGGTGGTTGCCAGACCCCATTCGCATGCATTGCGTTCACCTGGTGGGTGGAATTCCCCATTCGCTTACCTGGGGTTAACCTGGTGGCTGCAAGGCCCCTTTCACTTACCTGGTGTTCACCTGGTGGCTGCAAGGCCCGATGCGCTTGTCTGTTGTTGATCTGGTTTCTGCAAGGTGCCATTCACTTACCTCGGGTTCACCTGGTGGATGTAGAGCCCCATAGGCTTGCAGGGGGTTGCCCTGGTGGCTGCAAGGCCCCATTCGCTTACGTGGGGTTGACCTGGTGACTGCAAGGCCCCATTCGATTACTTGGGGTTGACCTGGTGGCTGCAAGGCCCCATTCACTTACCTGGGGTTGACCTGGGGGCTGCAGGGCCCCATACGCTTGCAGGGGGTTGACCTGGTGGCTGCAAGGCCCCATTCGATTATTTGGGGTTGACCTGGTGGCTGGAAGGCCCCATTCCATTACCTGGGGTTGTCCTGGTGGCTGCAGGGCCCTGTAGGCTTGCAGGGGGTTGACCTGGTGGCTCCAAGGCCCCATTTGCTTCCCCGGGGTGTACCTGGTGGCTGCAAGGCTCCACTTGCTTACCTGGGGTTGACCTGGTGGCTGCAAAGCCCCATTCTGTTCCCTGGGGTTAACCTGGTGGCTGCAGGGCACCATAGGCTTCCAGGGAGTTGAAATGGTGGCTGCAAGGCACAATTCGCTTGCCTGGGGTTGACCTGTACTCCGAATCTCCCCCTAGGTATGACTGGGGTTGACCTGGTGCCCAGACTTGCTGCAGCCCGGGGTTTCACTCCCAAACAACCACCCGGAGTGCGGACGCAGGACCCACACAATCCACAGGGGCTTAAGCCTCCGTAAGTGCCCCCCCACCACAGATTAAGCCTCCAAGGTTTGCCCCCCGCACCTGTGCAGGGCCCATTTGTTTGCCTGGGGTTGACCTGGTGGATGCAAGTACCCATTCACTTGCTTTGGGTTAAGGTGGTGACAGCAAGGCCTCATTCGCTTGCATTGGGTTGACTTGGTGGTTGCAAGGCCCCATTGTCTTGCCTGGGGTTAACCTGGTGGCTGCAAGGCCCCATTCGCTTACCTAGGGTTGTCCTGGTGCCTGCAAGGGCTCGTACACTTGCCTGAGTTACACGTGGTGACTGCAAGGCCCCATTCAGTTGCCTGAGATTGTCCTGGTGGCTGCAAGACCCCATTCAGTTGTCTGGGCTGGACCTGCTGGCTGCAAGGCCCCATTCGATTTCCTGGGGATGACGTGGGCTCCAAAAGTCCCCTTAGGCATGCCTGGGGTTGACCTGGTGGCTGCAAGGCCCCATAGGCTTGCAGGGGGTTTACCTGGTAGCTGCAAGGCCCGATTCACTTGCTGGGGTTGTCTTGGGGGCTGCAAGGCCCCATTCGCTTGCATTGGGTTGAGTTGGTAGCTGCAAGGCCCCATTCGGTTCTCTGGGGTCGACCTGGTGTCTGCAAGGCCCCATTCGCTTCCATTGGGTTGATCTGGTTCGTGCGAGGCCCCGTAGGCTTGCCCGGGTTACCTGGTGGCTTCAAGGCACCATTCACTTGCCTGGGGTTGACCTGGTGGCTGCAAGGCACCATTCATTTGCATTGGGTTGACCTGTTGCCTGCAATGCCCCATTCACTTGCCAGGGGTGGACCTCGTGGCTGCAAGTCGCCATTAGCTTACCTAGGGTTGACCTGGTGCCTGCAAGGCCCAATTCACTTGCATTGGTTTGACCATGTGGCTGCAGGGCCTCATTCGCTTCCCTGGTGTTGACATGGTGGCTGCAACGCCCCTTAGGCTTGCAGGGGGTTGACCTGGTGGCTGCAAGCCCCCATTCGCTTGCCTGGGGTTAACCTGGAGGAAGCACGGCCCCATTCATTTGCCTGGGGTTGACCTGGTGTCTGCAAGGCCCCATTTGCTTGCCTGGGGTTGACCTGGTGGCTGCAAGGC
>NW_028324521.1:0-1024 GCF_052110815.1 Crocodylus siamensis | reverse complement strand
GCAGATATTTAAAGCTGGAGATGTTTAGAGCTGGAGATACTCAGAGCGGTAGATATAGAGAGCTGTAGATATATGCAGGTGGTGATATGCAGAACTCGAGATCTATAGAAAGGGAGGTATTTAAAGCTGGAGATATTAAGACCTGGAGATATTCTGAGGGGTAGATATAGATAACTGTAAATATATAAAGGTGGAGATATTAAGACCTGGGGATGTTCAGAGTGGTAGATATACAGGGCTGTAGATACATGAAGGTGGAGATATGCAGAACATGAGATCTATAGAAAGGCAGATATTTAAAGCTGGAGATTTTTAGAGCTGGAGATATTCAGAGCGGTAGATATAGAGAGCTGTAGATATATGCAGGTGGAGATATGCAGAACTAGAGATCTATAGAAAGGCACATATTTAAAGCTGGAGATATTTGTAGCTGGAGATATTGAGAGCAGTAGATATAGAGAGCTGTAGATATATGCAGGTGGAGATATGCAGAACTGGAGATCTATAGAAAGGCAGATATGAAATGCTGGACGTTTTTAGAGCTGGAGATGTTCAGAGTGGTAGATATACAGAGCTGTAGATATATGAAGGTGGATATATGAAGAACTGGAGATCTATAGGAAAGGAGATATATAAAGCTGGAGATGTTTAGAGCTGGAGATATTCAGACCTGGAGGTATTCAGAGCGGTAGATATATAAAGCTGGAGATATTTAGAGCTGGAGATGTTCAGAGTGGTAGATATAGAGAGCTGTAAATATATGCAGGTAGAGAGATGCAGAACTGGAGATGTATAGAAAGGCAGATATTCAAAGCTGGAGATATTTAGAGCTGGATATATTCAGAGTGGTAGATACAGAGAGCTGTAGATATATGAAGGAGGAGATATGCAGAACTGGAGGTCTATAGAAAGGGAGATATATGAAGCTGGAGATATGCAGAGCTGGAGATATACAGAGGGGCAGATAAGGAGAGCTGAAGATATATGAAGACGGAGAAATAGGGATCTGGAGATCTCTCGAGGT
>NW_028324520.1:0-7182 GCF_052110815.1 Crocodylus siamensis | reverse complement strand
AGGCTTAAGCCCGGGTGGGGGGGGGCACTTTTTGTAGTCTTAAGGCCGGGTGGGGGGGGCACTTGATGGAGGCTTAAGGCCCTGGCGGTTGTGCGGGGCCTGCGTCCGCACTTTTGGTGGTTTTTTGGGAGTGAAGCCCAGGGCGGCAGGAAGTCTGGGCACCAGGTCAAGCCCAGGCATGCCTAGGGGGACTTTTGGAGCCCAGGTCAACCCCAGGCAAGCGAATGGGGCCTAGCAGGCACCAAGGCAAACCCAGGAAAGCGAATGGGGCCTTGCAGCCAGCAGGTCAACCACCGGTAAGCGAATGGGGCCTAGCAGCCAGCAGGTCAACCCTAGGTAAGTGAATGGGGCCTTTCAGCCACCAGATCAACACTAGGCAACTGAATGGGGCCTGGCCCAGGTGCCGGGGGGGACTCCTTGGAGGCTTAATCCCGGGTTTGGGGGGCACTTTTTGCAGGCTTAAGCCCGGGTTGGGGGGGGCACTTTTTGGAGTCTTAAGGCCGGGTGGGGGGGGCACTTGATGGATGCTTAAGGCCCTGGCGGTTGTGCGGGTGCTGCGTCCGCACTTTTGGTGGTTTTTTGGGAGTGAAGCCCAGGGCGGCAGGAAGTCTGGGCACCCGGAAAACCCCAGGCATGCCTAGGGGGACTTTTGGAGCCCAGGTCAACCCCAGGCAAGCGGTGTGGGGCCTTGCAGCCACCAGGTCAACCCAATGCAAGCGAATGGGGCCTGACCCAGATGTGGGGGCACTTGTTGGAGGCTAAAGCGCAGGTGGGGGGGGCCCTTGATGGAGGCTTAAGACCCTGGCAGTTGTGCGGGTCCTGCGTCTGCACTTTCGGTGGTTTTTTGAGAGTGAAGCCCAGGGCGGCTGGAAGTCTGGGCACCAGGACAACCCCAGGCATGCCTAGGGGGACTTTTGGAGCCCAGGTCAACCCCAGGCAAGTGTGTGGGGCCTTGCAGCCACCAGGTCAACCCAATGCAAGCGAATGGGGCCTGACCCAGGTGCTGGGGCACTTCTTGGAGGCTAAAGCCCGGATGGGGGCGGCACTTCATGGAGGCTTAAAGCCCTGGCGGTTGTGCGGGTCCTGCGTCCGCACTTGAGTTGGTTTTTTGGGAGTGAAGCCCAGGTTGGCAGCATGTCCGGGCACCAGGTAAACCCGTTGCATACCTAGGGGGACATTTGGAGCCCAGGTCAACCCCAGGCAAGCGAATGGGGCCTTGCAGACACCAGGTCAACCCAATGCAAGCTAATGGGGGTGGCCCAGGTGCCGGGGGGGACTCCTTGGAGGCTTAAGCCCGGGTTTGGGGGGGCACTTTTTGCAGTCTTAAGCCCTGGTGGGGGGGGCACTTTTCGGAGTCTTAAGCCTGGGTGCGGGGGGCACTTGATGGAGGCTTAAGGCCCTGGCGGTTGTGCGGGTCCTGCGTCCGCACTCCCGGTGGTTCTTTGGGAGCGAAGCCCAGGGCGGCAGCAGCTCCGTCCACCAGGTCAACCCCAGGCATGCCTAGCGGGAATTTTGGAGCCCCTGTCAACCCCAGGCAAGTGAATGGGGCCTTGCAGCCACCAGGTCAAGCCGAGGCAACTGAATGGGTCGTGGCCCAGGTGCCGGGGGGGACTCCTTGGAGGCTTAAGCCCGAGTTTGGGGGGCACTTTTTGCAGGCTTAAGCCCGGGTGGGGGCGGCACTTCATGGAGGCTTAAGGCCCTGGCGGTTGTGCGGGTCCTGCCTCCGCACTTGCGTTGGTTTTTTGGGAGTGAAGCCCAGGTTGGCAGCATGTCCGGGCCCCAGGTAAAGCCCTTGCATACCTAGGGGGACTTTTGGAGCCCAGGTCAACCCCAGGCAAGCGAATGGGTCCTTGCACACACCAGGTCAACCCAATGCCAGCGAATGGAACCTGGCCCAGGTGCGGGGGCACTTGTTGGAGGCTTGAGCCCGGGTGGGTGGGGCACTTGATGGAGACTTAAGGCCCTGGCGGTTGTGAGGGGCCTGCGTCCGCACTTCCGGTGGTTTTTTGGGAGTGAAGCCCAGGGCAGCAGCATGTCCGGGCACCAGGTCAACCCCAGGCATGTCTAGGGGGAATTTTGGAGCCCATGTCAACCCCAGGCAAACGAATGGGGCCTTGCAGCCACCAGGTCAAGCCGGCGCAACTGAATGGGGCCTCGCCCAGGTGCCGGGGTAGACTCCTTGGAGGCTCAAGCCCGGTTTTGGGGGCCACTTTTTGCAGGCTTAAGCCCCGGTGGGGGGGGCACTTTTTGGAGTCTTAAGCCCGGGTGGGGGCGGCACTTCATGGAGGCTTAAGGCCCTGGCGGTTGTGCGGGTCCTGCGTCCGCACTTTTGGTGGTTTTTTGGGAGTGAAGCCCAGGGCGGCAGGAAGTCTGGGCACCCGGACAACCCCAGGCATGCCTAGGGGGACTTTTGGAGCCCAGGTCAACCCCAGGCAAGCGAATGGGGCCTAGCAGGCACCAAGGCAAACCCAGGAAAGCGAATGGGGCCTTGCAGCCACCATGTCAACCACAGGTAAGCGAATGGGGCCTAGCAGCCAGCAGGTCAACCCTAGGTAAGCGAATGGGGCCTTTCAGCCACCAGATCAACACTAGGCAACTGAATGGGGCCTGGCCCAGGTGCCGGGGGGGACTCCTTGGAGGCTTAAGCCCGGGTTTGGGGGGCACTTTTTGCAGGCTTAAGCCCGGGTGGGGGGGGCACTTGTTGGAGGCTTAAGCCCGGGTGGGGGCGGGCACTTGATGGAGGCTTAAGGCCCTGGCGGTTGTGCGTGTCCTGCGTCCACACTATTGGAGGTTTTTTGAGAGTGAAGCCCAGGGCGGCTGGAAGTCTGGGCACCAGGACAACCCCAGGCATGCCTAGGGGGACTTTTGGAGCCCAGGTCAACCCCAGGCAAGCGTGTGGGGGCCTTGCAGCCACCAGGTCAACCCAATGCAAGCGAATGGGGCCTGGCCCAGGTGCCGGGGGGGACTCCTTGGAGGCTTAAGCCCGGGTTTGGGGGGGCACTTTTTGCAGGCTTAATCCCTGATGGGGGGGGCACTTTTCGGAGTCATAATCCCGGGTGCGGGGGGCACTTGATGGAGGCTTAAGGCCCTGGCGGTTGTGCGGGTCCTGCGTCTGCACTTTCGGTGGTTTTTTGAGAGTGAAGCCCAGGGCGGCAGCAAGTCCGGGCACCAGGTCAACCCCATGCATACTTAGGGCGACTTTTGGAGCCCAGGTCAACCCCAGGCAAGCGAATGGGGCCTAGCAGGCACCAAGGCAAACCCAGGAAAGCGAATGGGGCCTTGCAGCCAGCAGGTCAACCACAGGTAAGCGAATGGGGCCTAGCAGCCAGCAGGTCAACCCTAGGTAAGTGAATAGGGCCTTTCAGCCACCAGATCAACACTAGGCAACTGAATGGGGCCTGGCCCAGGTGCCGGGGGGGACTCCTTGGAGGCTTAAGCCCGGGTTTGGGGGGCACTTTTTGCAGGCTTAAGCCCGGGTGGGGGGGGCACTTTTTGTAGTCTTAAGGCCGGGTGGGGGGGGCACTTGATGGAGGCTTAAGGCCCTGGCGGTTGTGCGGGTCCTGCATCCGCACCCCTGGTGGTTTTTTGCGAGTGAAGCCCAGGTTGGCAGCATGTCCGGGCACCAGGTCAACCCCATGCATACTTAGGGGGACTTTTGGAGCCCAGGTCAACCCCAGGCAAGCGAATGGGACCTTGCAGACACCAGGTCAACACCAGGCAAACGAATGGGGCCTGGCCCAGGTGCGGGGGCACTTGTTGGAGGCTTAAGCCCGCGTGGGTGGAGCACTTGATGGAGGCTTAAGGCCCTGGCGGTTGTGCGGGTCCTGCGTCCGCACTCCCGGTGGTTCTTTGGGAGTGAAGCCCAGGGCGGCAGCAGCTCCGTGCACCAGGTCAACCCCAGGCATGCCTAGCGGGAATTTTGGAGCCCCTGTCAACCCCAGGCAAGTGAATGGGGCCTTGCAGCCACCAGGTCAAGCCGAGGCAACTGAATGGGTCGTGGCCCAGGTGCCGGGGGGGACTCCTTGGAGGCTAAAGCCCGGGTTTGGGGGGCACTTTTTGCAGGCTTAGGCCCGGGTGGGGGGGGCACTTTTTGGAGTCTTAAGCCCGGGTGGGGGCGGCACTTCATGGAGGCTTAAGGCCCTGGCGGTTGTGCGGGTCCTGCGTCCGCACTTGCGTTGGTTTTTTGGGAGTGAAGCCCAGGTTGGCAGCATGTCCGGGCCCCAGGTAAAGCCCTTGCATACCTAGGGGGACTTTTGGAGCCCAGGTCAACCCCAGGCAAGCGAATGGGTCCTTGCACACACCAGGTCAACCCAATGCCAGCGAATGGAACCTGGCCCAGGTGCGGGGGCACTTGTTGGAGGCTTGAGCCCGGGTGGGTGGGGCACTTGATGGAGACTTAAGGCCCTGGAGGTTGTGCGGGGCCTGCATCCGCACTTCCGGTGGTTTTTTGGGAGTGAAGCCCAGGGCAGCAGCATGTCCGGGCACCAGGTCAACCCCAGGCATGTCTAGGGGGAATTTTGGAGCCCATGTCAACCCCAGGCAAGCGAATGGGGCCTTGCAGCCACCAGGTCAAGCCGGCGCAACTGAATGGGGCCTCGCCCAGGTGCCGGGGTAGACTCCTTGGAGGCTCAAGCCCGGTTTTGGGGGCCACTTTTTGCAGGCTTAAGCCCCGGTGGGGGGGGCACTTTTTGGAGTCTTAAGGCCAGGTGGGGGCGGCACTTCATGGAGGCTTAAGGCCCTGGCGGTTGTGCGGGTCCTGCGTCTGCACTTTTGGTGGTTTTTTGGGAGTGAAGCCCAGGGCGGCAGGAAGTCTGGGCACCCGGACAACCCCAGGCATGCCTAGGGGGACTTTTGGAGCCCAGGTCAACCCCAGGCAAGCGTGTGGGGCCTTGCAGCCACCAGGTCAACCCAATGCAAGCGAATGGGGCCTGACCCAGATGTGGGGGCACTTGTTGGAGGCTAAAGCGCAGGTGGGGGGGGCCCTTGATGGAGGCTTAAGACCCTGGCAGTTGTGCGGGTCCTGCGTCTGCACTTTCGGTGGTTTTTTGAGAGTGAAGCCCAGGGCGGCTGGAAGTCTGGGCACCAGGACAACCCCAGGCATGCCTAGGGGGACTTTTGGAGCCCAGGTCAACCCCAGGCAAGTGTGTGGGGCCTTGCAGCCACCAGGTCAACCCAATGCAAGCGAATGGGGCCTGACCCAGGTGCTGGGGCACTTCTTGGAGGCTAAAGCCCGGGTGGGGGGGGCACTTGATGGAGGCTTAAAGCCCTGGCGGTTGTGCGGGTCCTGCGTCCGCACTTGAGTTGGTTTTTTGGGAGTGAAGCCCAGGTTGGCAGCATGTCCGGGCACCAGGTAAACCCGTTGCATACCTAGGGGGACATTTGGAGCCCAGGTCAACCCCAGGCAAGCGAATGGGGCCTTGCAGACACCAGGTCAACCCAATGCAAGCTAATGGGGGTGGCCCAGGTGCCGGGGGGGACTCCTTGGAGGCTTAAGCCCGGGTTTGGGGGGGCACTTTTTGCAGTGTTAAGCCCTGGTGGGGGGGGCACTTTTCGGAGTCTTAAGCCTGGGTGCGGGGGGCACTTGATGGAGGCTTAAGGCCCTGGCGGTTGTGCGGGTCCTGCGTCCGCACTCCCGGTGGTTCTTTGGGAGCGAAGCCCAGGGCGGCAGCAGCTCCGTCCACCAGGTCAACCCCAGGCATGCCTAGCGGGAATTTTGGAGCCCCTGTCAACCCCAGGCAAGTGAATGGGGCCTTGCAGCCACCAGGTCAAGCCGAGGCAACTGAATGGGTCGTGGCCCAGGTGCCGGGGGGGACTCCTTGGAGGCTTAAGCCCGGGTTTGGGGGGCACTTTTTGCAGGCTTAAGCCCGGGTGGGGGCGGCACTTCATGGAGGCTTAAGGCCCTGGCGGTTGTGCGGGTCCTGCGTCCGCACTTGCGTTGGTTTTTTGGGAGTGAAGCCCAGGTTGGCAGCATGTCCGGGCCCCAGGTAAAGCCCTTGCATACCTAGGGGGACTTTTGGAGCCCAGGTCAACCCCAGGCAAGCGAATGGGTCCTTGCACACACCAGGTCAACCCAATGCCAGCGAATGGAACCTGGCCCAGGTGCGGGGGCACTTGTTGGAGGCTTGAGCCCGGGTGGGTGGGGCACTTGATGGAGACTTAAGGCCCTGGCGGTTGTGAGGGGCCTGCGTCCGCACTTCCGGTGGTTTTTTGGGAGTGAAGCCCAGGGCAGCAGCATGTCCGGGCACCAGGTCAACCCCAGGCATGTCTAGGGGGAATTTTGGAGCCCATGTCAACCCCAGGCAAGCGAATGGGGCCTTGCAGCCACCAGGTCAAGCCGGCGCAACTGAATGGGGCCTCGCCCAGGTGCCGGGGTAGACTCCTTGGAGGCTCAAGCCCGGTTTTGGGGGCCACTTTTTGCAGGCTTAAGCCCCGGTGGGGGGGGCACTTTTTGGAGTCTTAAGCCCGGGTGGGGGCGGCACTTCATGGAGGCTTAAGGCCCTGGCGGTTGTGCGGGTCCTGCGTCCGCACTTTTGGTGGTTTTTGGGAGTGAACCCAGGGCGGCAGGAAGTCTGGGCACCCGGACAACCCCAGGCATGCCTAGGGGGACTTTTGGAGCCCAGGTCAACCCCAGGCAAGCGAATGGGGCCTAGCAGGCACCAAGGCAAACCCAGGAAAGCGAATTCGGCCTTGCAGCCAGCAGGTCAAGCACAGGTAAGCGAATGGGGCCTAGCAGCCAGCAGG
This sequence comes from Crocodylus siamensis, assembly GCF_052110815.1. Taxonomy (NCBI): domain Eukaryota; kingdom Metazoa; phylum Chordata; order Crocodylia; family Crocodylidae; genus Crocodylus; species Crocodylus siamensis. The sequence goes on along the minus strand of NW_028324520.1, from coordinate 441 downwards.
TCAACCCTAGGTAAGCGAATGGGGCCTTTCAGCCACCAGATCAACACTAGGCAACTGAATGGGGCCTGGCCCAGGTGCCGGGGGGGACTCCTTGGAGGCTTAAGCCCGGGTTTGGGGGGCACTTTTTGCAGGCTTAAGCCCGGGTGGGGGGGGCACTTGTTGGAGGCTTAAGCCCGGGTGGGGGCGGCACTTGATGGAGGCTTAAGGCCCTGGCGGTTGTGCGTGTCCTGCGTCCACACTATTGGAGGTTTTTTGAGAGTGAAGCCCAGGGCGGCTGGAAGTCTGGGCACCAGGACAACCCCAGGCATGCCTAGGGGGACTTTTGGAGCCCAGGTCAACCCCAGGCAAGCGTGTGGGGCCTTGCAGCCACCAGGTCAACCCAATGCAAGCGAATGGGGCCTGGCCCAGGTGCCGGGGGGGACTCCTTGGAGGCTTAAGCCC
>NW_028324519.1:0-30812 GCF_052110815.1 Crocodylus siamensis | reverse complement strand
AGCCAGCAGGTCAACCCCAGGTAAGCGAATGGGGCCTTGCAGCCACCAGGACAACCCTGGGAAGGGAATGGGGCCTGGCCCAGGTGGGGGGGGCACTTGTTGGAGGCTTAAGCCCGTGTCGGGGGGGCACTTGATGGAGGCTTAAGCCCCTGGCGGTTGTGAGGGTCCTGCGTCCGCACTCCCGGTGGTTTTTTGGGAGTGAAGCCCAGGGCGGCAGCAAGTCCGGGCACCAGGACAACCCCAGGCATGCCAGGGGGACTTTTGGAGCCCAGGTCAACCCCAGGCAAGCGAATGGGGCCTTGCAGACACCAGGTCAACCCCAGGCAAGCGAATGGGGCCTAGCAGGCACCAGGCAAACCCAGGTAAGCGAATGGGGCCTTGCAGCCAGCAGGTCAACCCCAGCAAGCGAATGGGGCCTTGCAGCCACCAGGACAACCCTGGGAAGGGAATGGGGCCTGGCCCAGGTGGGGGGGGCACTTGTTGGAGGCTTAAGCCCGTGTCGGGGGGGCACTTGATGGAGGCTTAAGCCCTGGCGGTTGTGAGGGTCCTGCGTCCGCACTCCCGGTGGTTTTTTGGGAGTGAAGCCCAGGGCGGCAGCAAGTCCGGTCACCAGGTCAACCCAAGGCATGCCTAGGGGAACTTTTGGAGCCCAGGACAACCCCAGGCAAGCAAATGGGGCCTTGCAGACACCAGGTAAAGGCGAGGCAAGTGAATGGGGCCATGCAGCCAGCAGGTGAACCCCAGTCAAGCGAAGTGGGGCCTTGCAGCCACCAGGTCGACCCCCTGCAAGCCTATGGGGCCCTGCAGCCACCAGCTCAACCCCAGGCAAGTGAATGGGGCCTGGCCCAGGTGGGGGGGGCACTCCTTGAAGGCTTAAGTCCGGATGGGGGGGGCACTTGATGGAAGCTTAAGGCCCTGGTGTTTGTGGGGGTCCTGCGTCCACATTCCCAGTGGTTTTTTGGGAGTGAAGCCCAGGGCGGCAGCAAGCCAGGGCTCCAGGACAACCCCAGGCATGCCTAGGGGGACTTTTGGAGCCCAGGTCAACCCCAGGCAAGCTAATGGGGCCTTGCAGACACCAGGTCAACCCCAGGCAAGCGAATGGGGCCTAGCAGGCACCAAGGCAAACCCAGGTAAGCGAATGGGGCCTTGCAGCCAGCAGGTCAACCCCAGGTAAGCGAATGGGGCCTTGCAGCCACCAGGACAACCCTGGGAAGGGAATGGGGCCTGGCCCAGGTGGGGGGGGCACTTGTTGGAGGCTTAAGCCCGTGGGGGGGGGCACTTGATGGAGGCTTAAGCCCCTGGCAGTTGTGAGGGTCCTGCGTCCGCACTCCCGGTGGTTTTTTGGGAGTGAAGCCCAGGGCGGCAGCAAGTCCGGTCACCAGGTCAACCCCAGGCATGCCTAGGGGAACTTTTGGAGCCCAGGTCAACCCCAGGCAAGCAAATGGGGCCTTGCAGACACCAGGTAAACTCGAGGCAAGTGAATGGGGCCTTGCAGACAGCAGGTGAATCCCAGGCAAGCGATTGGGGCCTTGCAGCCACCAGGTCAACCCCGGGCAAGCGAGTGGGGCCTTGCAGCCACCAGGACGACCCCCTGCAAGCCTATGGGGCCCTGCAGCCACCAGGTCAACCTCAGGCAAGTGAATGGGGCCTGGCCCAGGTGCGGGGGGCACTCCTTGGAGGCTTAAGTCCGGATTGGGGGGGCACTTGATGGAAGCTTAAGGCCCTGGTGTTTGTGGGGGTCCTGCGTCCACATTCCCAGTGGTTTTTTGGGAGTGAAGCCCAAGGGCGGCAGCAAGCCAGGGCTCCAGGACAACCCCAGGCATGCCTAGGGGGACTTTTGGAGCCCAGGTCAACCCCAGGCAAGCTAAAGGGGCCTTGCAGCCAGCAGGTCAACCCCAGGTAAGCGAATGGGGCCTTGCAGCCACCAGGTCAACCCTGGGAAGGGAATGGGGCCTGGCCCAGGTGGGGGGGGCACTTGTTGGAGGCTTAAGCCCGTGTCGGGGGGGCACTTGATGGAAGCTTAAGCCCCTGGCGGTTGTGAGGGTCCTGCGTCCGCACTCCCAGTGGTTTTTTGGGAGTGAAGCCCAGGACGGCAGCAAGTCCGGTCACCAGGTCAACCCAGGCATGCGTAGGGGAACTTTTGGAGCCCAGGTCAACCCTAGGCAAGCGAATGGGGCCTTGCAGACACCAGGTAAACTCGAGGCAAGTGAATGGGGCCTTGCAGACAGCAGGTCAACCCCAGGCAAGCGATTGGGGCCCTGCAGCCACCAGGTCAACCCCATGCAAGTGAATGGGGCCTTGCAGCCACCAGGTCAAGCCGGGCAACTTAAATGGGCCTGGCCCAGGTGGTGGGGGCACTCCTTGCAGGCTTAAGTCCGCGTGTCGGGGGGGGACTTGATGGAGGCTTAAGCCCCTGGCGGTTGTGGGGTCCTGCGTCTGCCCTCCCGGTGGTTTTTCGGGAGTTAAGCCCAGGGCGGCAGCAAGTCCGGGCACCAGGACAACCCCAGGCATGCCAGGGGGACTTTTGGAGCCCAGGTCAACCCCAGGCAAGCAAATGGGGCCTTGCAGACACCAGGTCAACCCCATGCAAGCGAATGGGGCCTAGCAGGCACCAAGGCAAACCCAGGTAAGCGAATGGGGCCTTGCAGCCAGCAGGTCAACCCCAGGTAAGCGAATGGGGCCTTGCAGCCACCAGGACAACCCTGGGAAGGGAATGGGGCCTGGCCCAGGTGGGGGGGGCACTTGTTGGAGGCTTAAGCCCGTGGGGGGGGCACTTGATGGAGGCTTAAGCCCCTGGCAGTTGTGAGGGTCCTGCGTCCGCACTCCCGGTGGTTTTTTGGGAGTGAAGCCCAGGGCGGCAGCAAGTCCGGTCACCAGGTCAACTCCAGGCATGCGTAGGGGAACTTTTGGAGCCCAGGTCAACCCTAGGCAAGCGAATGGGGCCTTGCAGACACCAGGTAAACTCGAGGCAAGTGAATGGGGCCTTGCAGACAGCAGGTGAACCCCAGGCAAGCGATTGGGGCCTTGCAGCCACCAGGTCAACCCCGGGCAAGCGAGTGGGGCCTTGCAGCCACCAGGACGACCCCCTGCAAGCCTATGGGGCCCTGCAGCCACCAGGTCAACCTCAGGCAAGTGAATGGGGCCTGGCCCAGGTGCGGGGGGCACTCCTTGGAGGCTTAAGTCCGGATTGGGGGGGCACTTGATGGAAGCTTAAGGCCCTGGTGTTTGTGGGGGTCCTGCGTCCACATTCCCAGTGGTTTTTTGGGAGTGAAGCCCAAGGGCGGCAGCAAGCCAGGGCTCCAGGACAACCCCAGGCATGCCTAGGGGGACTTTTGGAGCCCAGGTCAACCCCAGGCAAGCTAAAGGGGCCTTGCAGCCAGCAGGTCAACCCCAGGTAAGCGAATGGGGCCTTGCAGCCACCAGGTCAACCCTGGGAAGGGAATGGGGCCTGGCCCAGGTGGGGGGGGCACTTGTTGGAGGCTTAAGCCCGTGTCGGGGGGGCACTTGATGGAGGCTTAAGCCTCTGGCGGTTGTGAGGGTCCTGCGTCCTGCCCTCCCAGTGGTTTTTCGGGAGTTAAGCCCAGGGCAGCAGCAAGTCCGGGCACCAGGACAACCCCAGGCATGCCAGGGGGACTTTTGGAGCCCAGGTCAACCCCAGGCAAGCAAATGGGGCCTTGCAGACACCAGGTCAACCCCATGCAAGCGAATGGGGCCTAGCTGGCACCAAGGCAAACCCAGGTAAGCGAATGGGGCCTTGCAGCCAGCAGGTCAACCCCAGGTAAGCGAATGGGGCCTTGCAGACACCAGGACAACCCTGGGAAGGGAATGGGGCCTGGCCCAGGTGGGGGGGGCACTTGTTGGAGGCTTAAGCCCGTGGGGGGGGGGCACTTGATGGAGGCTTAAGCCCCTGGCGGTTGTGAGGGTCCTGCGTCCGCACTCCCGGTGGTTTTTTGGGAGTGAAGCCCAGGGCGGCAGCAAGTCCGGTCACCAGGTCAACCCAAGGCATGCCTAGGGGAACTTTTGGAGCCCAGGACAACCCCAGGCAAGCAAATGGGGCCTTGCAGACACCAGGTAAAGGCGAGGCAAGTGAATGGGGCCATGCAGCCAGCAGGTGAACCCCAGTCAAGCGATTGGGGCCTTGCAGCCACCAGGTCAACCCCGGGCAAGCCTAGTGGGGCCTTGCAGCCACCAGGTCGACCCCCTGCAAGCCTATGGGGCCCTGCAGCCACCAGCTCAACCCCAGGCAAGTGAATGGGGCCTGGCCCAGCTGTGGGGGGCACTCCTTGAAGGCTTAAGTCCGGATTGGGGGGGCACTTGATGGAAGCTTAAGGCCCTGGTGTTTGTGGGGGTCCTGCGTCCACATTCCCAGTGGTTTTTTGGGAGTGAAGCCCAAGGGCGGCAGCAAGCCAGGGCTCCAGGACAACCCCAGGCATGCCTAGGGGGACTTTTGGAGCCCAGGTCAACCCCAGGCAAGCGAATGGGGCCTTGCAGACACCAGGTCAACCCAAGGCAAGCGAATGGGGCCTAGCAGGCACCAAGGCAACCCAGGTATGCGAATGGGGCCTTGCAGCCAGCAGGTCAACCCCATGCAAGCGAATGGGGCCTTGCAGCCACCAGGACAACCCTGGCAAGGGAATGGGGCCTGGCCCAGGTGGGGGGGCACTCCTTGGAGGCTTAAGTCCCGTGGGGGGGGGCTTGATGGAGGCTTAAGCCCCTGGCGGTTGTGGGGTCCTGCGTCTGCCCTCCCGGTGGTTTTTCGGGAGTTAAGCCCAGGGCGGCAGCAAGTCCGGGCACCAGGACAACCCCAGGCATGCCAGGGGGACTTTTGGAGCCCAGGTCAACCCCAGGCAAGCTAAATGGGGCCTTGCAGCCCAGGTCAACCCCATGCAAGCGAGGGGCCTAGCTGGCACCAAGGCAAACCCAGGTCAACCCCAGGGTAAGCGAATGGGGCCTTGCAGCCACCAGGTCAACCCTGGGAAGGGAATGGGGCCTGGCCCAGGTGGGGGGGGCACTTGTTGGAGGCTTAAGCCCGTGTCGGGGGGGCACTTGATGGAGGCTTAAGCCCCTGGCGGTTGTGAGGGTCCTGCGTCCGCACTCCCGGTGGTTTTTTGGGAGTGAAGCCCAGGGCGGCAGCAAGTCCGGTCACCAGGTCAACTCCAGGCATGCGTAGGGGAACTTTTGGAGCCCAGGTCAACCCCAGGCAAGCGAAAGGGGCCTTGCAGACACCAGGTAAACTCGAGGCAAGTGAATGGGGCCTTGCAGCAGCAGGTCAACCCCAGGCAAGCGATTGGGGCCCTGCAGCCACCAGGTCAACCCCATGCAAGTGAATGGGGCCTTGCAGCCACCAGGTCAAGCCGGGCAACTTAAATGGGCCTGGCCCAGGTGGTGGGGGCACTCCTTGCAGGCTTAAGTCCGCGTCGGGGGGGGACTTGATGGAGGATTAAGACCCTGGCGGTTGTCGGGGTCCTGCGTCTGCCCTCCCGGTGGTTTTTCGGGAGTTAAGCCCAGGGCGGCAGCAAGTCCGGGCACCAGGACAACCCCAGGCATGCCAGGGGGACTTTTGGAGCCCAGGTCAACCCCAGGCAAGCTAATGGGGCCTTGCAGACACCAGGTCAACCCAAGGCAAGCGAATGGGGCCTAGCAGGCACCAAGGCAAACCCAGGTATGGGGCCTTGCAGCCATCAACCCCAGGGCGAATGGGGCCTTGCAGCCACCAGGACAACCCTGGGAAGGGAATGGGGCCTGGCCCAGGTGCGGGGGGCACTTGTTGGAGGCTTAAGCCCGTGGGGGGGGGCACTTGATGGAGGCTTAAGCCCCTGGCAGTTGTGAGGGTCCTGCGTCCGCACTCCCGGTGGTTTTTTGGGAGTGAAGCCCAGGGCGGCAGCAAGTCCGGTCACCAGGTCAACTCCAGGCATGCCTAGGGGACTTTTGGAGCCCAGGTCAACCCTAGGCAAGCGAATGGGGCCTTGCAGACACCAGGTAAACTCGAGGCAAGTGAATGGGGCCTTGCAGACAGCAGGTGAATCCCAGGCAAGCGACTGGGGCCTTGCAGCCACCAGGTCAACCCCGGGCAAGCGAGTGGGGCCTTGCAGCTACCAGGACGACCCCCTGCAAGCCTATGGGGCCCTGCAGCCACCAGGTCAACCTCAGGCAAGTGAATGGGGCCTGGCCCAGGTGCGGGGGGCACTCCTTGGAGGCTTAAGTCCGGATTGGGGGGGCACTTGATGGAAGCTTAAGGCCCTGGTGTTTGTGGGGGTCCTGCGTCCACATTCCCAGTGGTTTTTTGGGAGTGAAGCACAAGGGCGGCAGCAAGTGCGGGCTCCAGGACAACCCCAGGCATGCCTAGGGGGATTTTTGGAGCCCAGGTCAACCCCAGGCAAGCTAAAGGGGCCTTGCAGCCAGCAGGTCAACCCCAGGTAAGCGAATGGGGCCTTGCAGCCACCAGGTCAACCCTGGGAAGGGAATGGGGCCTGGCCCAGGTGGGGGGGGCACTTGTTGGAGGCTTAAGCCCGTGTCGGGGGGGCACTTGATGGAGGCTTAAGCCCCTGGCGGTTGTGAGGGTCCTGCGTCCGCACTCCCAGTGGTTTTTTGGGAGTGAAGCCCAGGGCGGCAGCAAGTCCGGTCACCAGGTCAACCCAAGGCATGCCTAGGGGAACTTTTGGAGCCCAGGACAACCCCAGGCAAGCAAATGGGGCCTTGCAGACACCAGGTAAAGGCGAGGCAAGTGAATGGGGCCATGCAGCCAGCAGGTGAACCCCAGTCAAGCGAGTGGGGCCTTGCAGCCACCAGGTCGACCCCCTGCAAGCCTATGGGGCCCTGCAGCCACCAGCTCAACCCCAGGCAAGTGAATGGGGCCTGGCCCAGCTGGGGGGGGCACTCCTTGAAGGCTTAAGTCCGGATGCGGGGGGGCACTTGATGGAAGCTTAAGGCCCTGGTGTTTGTGGGGGTCCTGCGTCCACATTCCCAGTGGTTTTCTGGGAGTGAAGCCCTAGGGCGGCAGCAAGCCAGGGCTCCAGGACAACCCCAGGCATGCCTAGGGGGACTTTTGGAGCCCAGGTCAACCCTAGGCAAGCGAATGGGGCCTTGCAGACACCAGGTAAACTCGAGGCAAGTGAATGGGGCCTTGCAGACAGCAGGTCAACCCCAGGCAAGCGATTGGGGCCTTGCAGCCACCAGGTCAACCCCATGCAAGTGAATGGGGCCTTGCAGCCACCAGGTCAAGCCGGGCAACTTAAATGGGGCTGGCCCAGGTGGTGGGGGCACTCCTTGCAGGCTTAAGTCCGCGTCGGGGGGGGACTTGATGGAGGCTTAAGACCCTGGTGGTTGTCGGGGTCCTGCGTCTGCCCTCCCGGTGGTTTTTCGGGAGTTAAGCCCAGGGCGGCAGCAAGTCCGGGCACCAGGACAACCCCAGGCATGCCAGGGGGACTTTTGGAGCCCAGGTCAACCCCAGGCAAGCTAATGGGGCCTTGCAGACACCAGGTCAACCCAAGGCAAGCGAATGGGGCCTAGCAGGCACCAAGGCAAACCCAGGTATGCGAATGGGGCCTTGCAGCCAGCAGGTCAACCCCAGGTAAGCGAATGGGGCCTTGCAGACACCAGGACAACCCTGGGAAGGAATGGGGCCTGGCCCAGGTGGGGGGGGCACTTGTTGGAGGCAAGCGAATGGCGGGGCACTTGATGCCCCCAGGCTTAAGCCCCTGGCGAATGGGGGTCCTGCGCATCCACCATGTGGTTTTTTGGCAAGCGGATGGGGCCTGCCAGCCACCAGGTCAACCCCAGGTATGCAAATGGGGCCTTGCATCGACCAGGTCAAGGCCAGGTATGCAAATGGAGCCTTGCAGCCACCAGGTCAACCCCCTGCAAGCGAGTGGGGCCTTGCAGCCACCAGGTCAACCCCTGGAAGTGAATGGGGCCTTGCAACCACCAGATGAAACCCCTGGAAGTAAATGGGGCCTTGCAGACACCAGGTCAACCCAATTCAAGTGAAAGGGGGTTGCAGCCACCAGGTCAGGGGGGCACTTGTTGGAGGCTTACAATGTAAGCGAATGGGGCCTTGCAACCACCAGTCCACCCCAGGTAAGTGAATGGGGCCTGCGGACCCAGGTCAACCCCAGGCAAGCGAATAGGGCTTGCAGACACCAGGTCAACCCAACGCAAGAGAACGGGCCTTGAAGCCACCAGGTCACCCCCAGGCAAGCGAATCTGGCCTTGCAGGGCACCAGATCAACCCCAGGAAGCGAATGGGGCTTTGCAGCCACCAGGTCAACCCCTTCAAGTAAATGGGGCCTTGCAGCCATCAGGTCAACCGCAGGCAAGTGAATGGGTCACTGCAGACACAAGGTCAACCCCCTGGAAGCCTATGGGGCCCTGCAGCCACCAGGTGAACCCCAGGTAAGGGAATGGGGCCTTGCAGCCACCAGGTACAACCCAGGTAAGCAAATGGGGCCTTGCATACACCAGGTCAACGCCAGGCTTAAGCGAATGGGGCCTTGCAGACACCAGGTCAAACCTCTGCAAGCGAATGGGGCCTTGCAGTTACCAGATCAACCCCAGGTAAGTGAATGGGGCCTTGCAGACACCAGGTCAACCCAATGCAAGTGAATGGGGCCTTGCAGCCACCAGGTCAGCCGAATGCAAGGAATGGGCCTTGGAGCCACAGGTCAACCCCAGGCAAGTGAATGGGGCCTTGCAGACACCAGGTCAACCCAAGGCAAGCGAATGGGGCCTAGCAGGCACCAAGGCAAACCCAGGTATGCGAATGGGGCCTTGCAGCCAGGAGGTCAACCCCAGGTAAGCGAATGGGGCCTTGCAGCCACCAGGACAACCCTGGGAAGGGAATGGGGCCTGGCCCAGGTGGGGGGGGCACTTGTTGGAGGCTTAAGCCCGTGGGGGGGGGCACTTGATGGAGGCTTAAGCCCCTGGCAGTTGTGAGGGTCCTGCGTCTGCACTCCCGGTGGTTTTTTGGGAGTGAAGCCCAGGGCGGCAGCAAGTCCGGTCACCAGGTCAACTCCAGGCATGGCTAGGGGACTTTTGGAGCCCAGGTCAACCCTAGGCAAGCGAATGGGGCCTTGCAGACACCAGGTAAACTCGAGGCAAGTGAATGGGGCCTTGCAGACAGCAGGTCAACCCCAGGCAAGCGATTGGGGCCCTGCAGCCACCAGGTCAACCCCATGCAAGTGAATGGGGCCTTGCAGCCACCAGGTCAAGCCGGGCAACTTAAATGGGCCTGGCCCAGGTGGTGGGGGCACTCCTTGCAGGCTTAAGTCCGCGTGGGGGGGGGACTTGATGGAGGATTAAGACCCTGGCGGTTGTCGGGGTCCTGCGTCTGCACTCCCGGTGGTTTTTTGGGAGTGAAGCCCAGGGCGGCAGCAAGTCCGGTCACCAGGTCAACCCAAGGCATGCCTAGGGGAACTTTTGGAGCCCAGGTCAACCCTAGGCAAGCGAATGGGGCCTTGCAGACACCAGGTAAACTCGAGGCAAGTGAATGGGGCCTTGCAGACAGCAGGTGAATCCCAGGCAAGCGATTGGGGCCTTGCAGCCACCAGGTCAACCCCGGGCAAGCGAGTGGGGCCTTGCAGCCACCAGGACGACCCCCTGCAAGCCTATGGGGCCCTGCAGCCACCAGCTCAACCCCAGGCAAGTGAATGGGGCCTGGCCCAGGTGCGGGGGGCACTCCTTGGAGGCTTAAGTCCGGATGGGGGGGGCACTTGATGGAAGCTTAAGGCCCTGGTGTTTGTGGGGGTCCTGCGTCCACATTCCCAGTGGTTTTCTGGGAGTGAAGCCCTAGGGCGGCAGCAAGCCAGGGCTCCAGGACAACCCCAGGCATGCCTAGGGGGACTTTTGGAGCCCAGGTCAACCCCAGGCAAGCTAATGGGGCCTTGCAGCCAGCAGGTCAACCCCAGGTAAGCGAATGGGGCCTTGCAGCAACCAGGTCAACCCTGGGAAGGGAATGGGGCCTTGCCCAGGTGGGGGGGGCACTTGTTGGAGGCTTAAGCCCAGGTCGGGGGGGCACTTGATGGACCAGCTTAAGCCCTGGCGGTAAGTGAATGGGGCCTTGCAGACACCAGGTCAACCCAGGTGGCAAGTGAAGGGGCCTTGCAGCCACCAGGTCAACAGCCAAGAATGCAAGCGAATGGGGCCTTGCAACCACCAGGTCACCCCAGGTAAGCGAATGGGGCCTTGCAGACACCAGGTCAACCCCAGGCAAGCGAATGGGGCTTGCAGGCTTACCAGGTCAACCCCCTGCAAGCCTATGGGGCCCTGCAGCCACCATGTCAACCCCAGGCAAGCGAATGGGGCCTTCCAGCCCCCAGGTCAACCAGGTAAAATGGGGCCTTGCAGGCAAGTGCGTACCCCTGGGATGGGGCCTTGCAGGACCAGGTCAACCCCAGGTAAGCGAATGGGGCCTTGCATCAGGTCAAGCCAGGTATGCGAATGGGGCCTTGCAGCCACCAGGTCAACCCCAGCAAGCGAATGGGGCCTTGCAGCCACCAGGTCAACCCCAGGTAAGCTAATGGGGCCTTGCAGCCAGCAGGTCAACCCCAGGCAAGCGAATGGGGCCTTGCAGCCACCAGGTCAACCCCAGGCAAGTGAATGGGGCCTTTGCTTCCACCAGCTCAACCCCAGGCAAGCGAATGGGGCCTGGCCCAGGTGGGGGGGCACTCCTTGGAGGCTTAAGTCCGGTCACTTGATGGAGGCTTAAGCCCCTGGCGGTTGTGGGGTCCTGCAGTCCAGCAGGTGGTTTTTTGGGAGTGAAGCCCAGGGCGGCAGCAAGCCGGGCACCAGGTCAACCCCAGGCATGCCTAGGGGCCTTTTGGAGCCCAGGACAACCCCAGGCAAGCAAATGGGGCCTTGCAGACCACCAGGTAAACCCCTGGCAAGTGAATGGGGCCTTGCAGACACCAGGTCAACACAATTCAAGTGAAAGGGGGTTGCAGCCACCAGGTCAACACAATGTAAGCGAATGGGGCCTTGCAGCCACCACGTCCACCCCAGGTAAGTGAATGGGGCCTTGCAGACACTACGTCAACCCCAGGCAAGCGAATGGGGTCTTGCAGCCACAGGTGAAGCCCCTGCAAGCCTATGGGGCCCTGCAGCCACCAGGTGAACCCCTAGAAGCGAATGGGGTTTGAAGCCACCAAGCCGACCCCAAGTAATTGAATGGTGCCTTGCATCCTCCAGGTCAACACCATTTAAGCGAATCGGGCCTTGCAGCCACCAGGTCAACCCAATGCAAGCGAATGGGGCCTTGCATCCACCAGGTCAACCCCAGGCAAGTGAATGTGGCCTTGAAGCCACCAGGTCAAACCCATGCAAGCCTATGGGGCCCTGCAGCCACCAGGTCAACCCCAGGCATGCGTAAGGGGACTCCTGGAGCCAGCGTCAACCCCAGGCAAGTGAATGGCATCTTCCAGTGACCAGGTATTCCCCAGGGAACTGAATGGGGCTTTGCAGCCCCGAGGTGTGACTCGGGAAAGCCTACAGGGCCTTGCAGACAGCAGGTAAACCATATCCAAGCGAATCGGGCCTTGGAGGCACTAGGTTAACCCCAGGTAAGTGAATGGGGCCTTGCATACACCAGGTCAACCCCAGGTAAGCGAATGGGGCCTTGCAGACACCAGGGCAACCCCCTGCGAGCCTATGGGGTCCTGCAGTCACCAGTTCAACGCCAGGCAAGGGAATGTGGTTTTGCAGCCACCAGGTCAACCCCCTTCAAGCGAATGGGGCCTTGCACTCAGGAGGTCAACCCCCTGCAAGCCTATGGGTCAATGCAGCCATCAGGTAAACCCCAGGTAAGGTAATGGGGCCTTGCAGACACCAGGTCAACCCCAGGTAAGCGAATGGGGCCTGGCAACCAACAGGTCAACCCCAGGTAAGCGAATGCGGCCTTGAAGCCAACAGGTCAACACCAGGCAAGCGAATGGGGCCTTGCAGCCACCAAGACAACCCCAGGCAACTGAATGGGACCTTGCAGCCACGAGGTGTAACTCAGACAAGCCTACGGGGCCTTGCAGCCACCAGTTCAACCGAAGGGAAGCGAATGGGGCCTTGCAACCACCAGGTCCACCCCAAGGAAGCGAATGGCGCCTTGCAGACACCAGGTCAACCCCCGGCTAGCGAATGGGGCCTTGCAGACACCACGTCAACCCAATGCAAGAGAATGTGGCCTTGGAGCCACCATTTCACCCCCAAACAAGCGAATGTGGACTTGCAGCGACCAGGTGTAATGCAGGCAAGTCTACAGGGCCTTGCAGACACCAGGTAAGCCATATCCAAGCGAATCGGGCCTTGCAGCCAGTAGCTTAACACCAGGTAAGTGATTGGGGCCTGGCGCCAGGTGAATGGGGCCTTGCAGACACCAGGTAACCCCAAGGAATGGGGCCTTGCAGCCCCAGGTTGCAAGCGAATGGGGCCTGCAGCCAGACAGGTGGCCTTGCAGGTCAACCCAGGTATGCAAGCGAATGGGGCCTTGATTCTACCAGGTCAACCCTCTGCAAGCCTAAAGCTCCCTGCAGCCACCAAGTCAACCCCAGGCAAGCGAATGGGGCCTTGCCGGACCACCAGGTGAGCCCCAGTTAAGCGAATGGGGACTTGGAGCCACCAGGTCAACCCCGGGCAAACAAATGGGGCCTTGCAGACACCAGGTCAGCCCCCTGCAAGGCTATGGAGCCCTGCAGCCACTGGGGCAACCCCAGGTAAGTGAATGGGGTCTTGCAGCCACCAGGTCAACCCCAGGTAAGTGAATGGGGCCTTGCAGACACCAGGTCAACCCCCTGCAAGCGAATGTTGCGTTGCAGCCACCGGATCCACCCCAGGCAAGTGAATGGGGCCTTGCAGCCACCAGTTGTAACTCCGGCAAAACTACAGGGCCTTGCAGACACCAGGTCAACCCAATGCAAGCGGAAGGGGCCTTGCAGCCACCAGGTTAACCCAATGCAATTGTATGGCCCTTGCAGGCACCAGGTCAACCCCAGGCAAGTCTACGGGGCCTTGAAGCCACCAGGTCAACCCCCTGGAAGCCTATGGGACCCTGCAGCCACCAGGTCAACCCCAGGTAAGTGAATGGGGCCTTGCAGCCACCAGGTGAACCCCAGGCAAGCAAATGGGGCCTGGCCCAGGTGCGGGGGGCACACCTTGGAGGCTTAAGCTCCTGTGGGGGGGGGCACTTGATGGACACTTAAGCCCCTGGGGGTTGTGTGGTTCCTGCATCCGCACTTCCGGTGGTTCTTTGGGAGTGAAACCTGGGGCGGAAGGACGTATGGGCACCAGGTCAAAGCCAGGCATGCCTGGGGGGACTTTTGGAGCCCAGGCCAACCCCAGGTAAGCGAATGGGGCCTTGCAGCCATCAGGTCAAGCTCCAGGAAGCCTATGGGGCCCTGCAGCCACCAGGAAAACCCCGGGCAAGCGAACTGGCCCTTGGAGCCACCAGGTCAACCCCCTGCAAGCCTATGGGGCTCTGCAGCCACCGGGTCAACCCCAGGCAAGTGAATGTGGCCGTGCAGCCACCAGGTCAAACCCCTGCAAGCGAATGGGTCCTAGCAGCCACCAGGTCAACCCTAGGTAAGCGAATGGGGCCTTGCATCCACCAGGTCAAACCCCGGCAAGCGAATGGGGCCTTGCCACCACCAGTGAATGGGGTCACCAGTTAAGGGGCAAGCGAATGGGGCCTAGCCACCAGGTGAACCCCAGGCAAGCGAATGGGGCCTTGCAGCCACCCCAGGCAAGTGAACCCCCTGGGGACTTGCCTCCTAGCCACCAGGTCAACCCCAGGCAAGCAAATGGGGCCTTGCAGCCACCAGGTCAGCCCCCTGCAAGGCGAATGGGGCCCTGCAGCCACCAGGGGCAACCCCAGGTAAGTGAATGGGGTCTTGCAGCCACCAGGTCAACCCCAGGCAAGTAAATGGGGCCTTGCAGACACCAGGTCAACCCCCTGCAAGCGAATGTTGCGTTGCAGCCACCAGATCCACCCCAGGCAAGTGAATGGGGCCTTGCAGCCACCAGTTGTAACTCCGGCAAAACTACAGGGCCTTGCAGACACCAGGTCAACCCATTCCAAGTGAATGGTGCCTTCAAGCCACCAGGTCAACCCTAGGCAAGTAAATGGGGCCTTGCAGCCACAAGTTCAACCCCAGGCAAGCTAATGTGGCCTTGCAGCCAACAGGTCAACCCAATGGAAGTGAATGGGGCCTTGCAGCCACGAGGTCAACCAAATGTAACTGAATTTGTCCTTGCAGCCAGCAGGTCAACCCCAGGTAAGCGAATGTGTCTCTGCAGCCACCAGGTCAACCCCAGGTTAGTGAATGGTGCCTTGCAGCCACTAGGTCAACCCCAGGCAAGCGAATGGGGCCTTGCAGCCACCAGGTCAACCCCAGGTAAGTGAATGGGGCCTTGCAGCCACCAGGTCAAACCCCAGGCAAGCCTATGGGGCCCTGCAGCCACCAGGTCAACCCCAGGCAAGTGAATGGGGCCTTGCAGCCACCAGGTCCACCCCAGGCAAGTGAATGGGGCCTTGCAGCCACCAGTTGTACTCCTTGGAGGCTTAAGCCCGGGTGGGGGGTGCAATTGATGGAGGCTTAAACCCCTGGTCGGGTCCTGCGTCCGCATTCCCGTGCTTGTTAGGCAATGAAGCCCTGGACGGCAGCAAGCCACCAGGTCAACCCCAGGCATGCCTAGGGGGACTTTGGAGCCCAGGTCAACCCCAGGCAAGCTAATGTGGCCTTGCAGCCACCAGGTCAACCCCAGGCAAGTGAATGGGGCCTTGCAGCCAGCAAGTGAATCCCAGGCAAGCGAACGGGGCCTTGCAGCCACCAGGTCAACCCCATACAAGCGAATGGGGTGTTGCAGCCACCAGGTCAACCCCAAGGCAAGTGAAAGGGGCCTTGCAGCCACCAGGTCAACCCCAGGCAAGCGAATGGGGCCTTGCAGCCCAGGTCAACCCTAGGTAAGCGAATGGGGCCTTGCAGCCACCAGGTCAACCCAGGCATCGAATGGGGCCTTGCAGCCACCAGGTCAACCCCAGGGAAGCGAATGGGGCCTTGCAGCCACCAGGTCAACCCCAGGCAAGTGAATGGGGCCTTGCAGCCACCAGGTCAAACCCCAGCAAGCGAATGCGGCCTTGCAGCCACCAGGTCAACCCCAGGCAAGCGAATGGGGCCTTGCAGCCACCAGGTGAACCCCAGGCAAGCGAATGGGGCCTTGCAGCCACCAGGTCAACCCCAGGCAAGCGAATGGGGCCTTGCAGCCACCAGGTCAACCCCAGGTAAGCGAATGGGGCCTTGCAGCCACCAGGTGAACCCCCTGCCAGCCTATGGGCCCTGCAGCCACCAGGTCAACCCCAGGGAAGGGAATGGGGCCTTGTAGCCACCAGGTCAACCCCAGGTAAGCGAATGGGGCCTTGCAGACACCAGGTCAACCCAATGCAAGCCAATGGGGCCTTGCAGCAAGCAGGTCAACCCCAGGCAAGTGAATGCAGGCCTTGCAGCCACCAGGTGTAACTCAGGCAAGCCTACGGGGCCTTGCAGACACCAGGTCAACCCATTGCAAGTGAATGGGGCCTTGCAGACACCAGTTCAACCCCAGGCAAGCGAATGGGGCCTTGCAGCCACCAGGTCTCAATTCCTGCAAGTGAATGGGGCTTGCAGCCAGCAGGTCAACCCCAGGTAAGCTAATGGGGCCTTGCAGCCACCTGCTCAACCCAATGCAAGCGAATGGGGCCTTGCAGCCACCAGGTCAACCCCAGGCAAGTGAATGGCAGCCAACAGGTCAAACTTGCAGCCACCACCAGTCAACCCCAGGCAAGTGAATGGGGCCTTGAAGCCACCAGGTCAACCCCCTGCAAGCGAATGGGGCCTTGCAGCCACCAGGTCAACCCCACGTAAACGAATGGGGCCTTGCAGCGGCCAGGGCAACCCCCTGCAAGCCTATGGGGCCCTGCAGCCACCAGGTCAAACCCAGGCATGACTAAGGGGACTTTGGAGCCCAGGTCAAACCCAGGAAAGTGAATGGGGCCTTGCAGCCACCAGGTCAACCCCAGGCAAGTGAATTGGGCCTTCCAGCCACCAGGTCAACCCCAAGTAATCGAATGGGGCCTTGCAGCCACCAGGTCAACCCAATTTAAGCGAATGGGGCCTTGCAGCCACCAGGTGAACCCAAGGCAAGCGAATGGGGCCTTGCAGCCACCAGGACAACCCCCTGCAAGCCTATGGGGCCTTGCAGTCACCAGGTCAACCCAATGGTAAGTGAAAGGGGCCTTGCAGCCACCAGGTCAACACCAAGAAATTGTAATGGGGCCTTGCAGCCACCAGGTCAACCCCAGGTAAGCGAATGGGGCTTTGCAGCCACCAGGTCAACCCCAGGTAATGAATGGGGCCTTGCAGCCACCAGGTCAACCCCAGGGAAGGCGAATGAATGGGCCTTGCAGCCACCAGGTCAACCCCAGGCAAGCGAATGGGGCCTTGCAGCCACCAGGTCAACCCCATGCAAGCCTATGGGGCCTTGCAGCCACCAGGTCAACCCAAGACAAGCGAATGGGGCCTTGCAGCCACCAGGTCAACCCCAGGCAAGCGAAAGGGGCCTTGCAGCCACCAGGTCAACCCCAGGTAAGCGAATGGGGCCTTAAGCCCAGGTGCAACCCCCTGCCAATGGGGCCTTGCAGACACCAGGTCAACCCCAGGTAAAGGTAAGAATGGGGCCTTGCAGCCACCAGGTCAACCCCTGCAAGTGAATGGGGCTTGCAGCCACCAGATCAGGCAAGTGAATGGGGCCTTGCAGCCACCAGGTTGTAACTCCGGCAAAATACAGGGCCTTGCAGCCACCGGGTCAACCCAATCCAAGTGAATGGGGCCTTGCAGCCACCAGGTCAACCCCAGGCAAGTGAATGGGGCCTTGCAGCCACAAGGTCAAACCCAGGCAAGTGAATGGGGCCTTGCAGACACCAAGTCATCCCAATGCAAATGAATGGGGCCTTGAAGTGACCAGGTTAACCCCCTGCAAGCGAATGGGGCCTTGCAGCCACCAGGTCAACCCCACGTAAACGAATGGGGCCTTGCAGCGGCCAGGGCAACCCCCTGCAAGCCTATGGGGCCCTGCAGCCACGAGGTCATCCCCAAGCATGACTAAGGGGACTTTTGGAGGCCCACGTAAAACCCAGGAAAGTGAATGGGGCCTTGCAGCCACCAGGCCAACTCCAGGCAAGCGAATTGGCCCTTCCAGCCACCAGGTCAACCCCAAGTAATCGAATGGGGCCTTGCAGCCACCAAGTCAACCCCATTTAAGCGAATGGGGCCTTGCAGACACAGGGTCAGCCCCAGGCAAGCGAATGGGGCCCTTGCAGCCACCAGGTGTAACTCAGGCAAGCCTACGGGGCCTTGCAGACACCAGGTCAACCCAATGCAAGCGGAAGGGGCCTTGCAGCCACCAGGTTAACCCAATGCAAGCGAATGTATGGCCCTTGCAGGCACCAGGTCAACCCCAGGCAAGCTAATGGGGCCTTGGAGCCACCAGGTCAACCCCCTGGAAGCCTATGGGACCCTGCAGCCACCGGGTCAACCCCAGGTAAGTGAATGGGGCCTTGCAGCCACCAGGTCAACCCAGTGCAAGCGTATGGGACCTTGCAGCCACCAGGTCAACCCATGCAAGCGAATGGGGCCTTGCAGCCACCAGGTGTAACTCAGGCAAACCTACGGGGCCTTGCAGCCACCAGGTCAACCCAAAGCAAGCGAATGGGGCCTTGCAGCCACCAGGTCAACCCAATGCAAGTGCATGGATCCTCGCAGCCACCAGGTGAACCCCAGGCAAGCAAATGGGGCCTGGCCCAGGTGCGGGGGGCACACCTTGGAGGCTTAAGCTCCTGTGGGGGGGGGCACTTGATGGACACTTAAGCCCCTGGGGGTTGTGTGGTTCCTGCATCCGCACTTCCGGTGGTTCTTTGGGAGTGAAACCCGGGGTGGAAGGACGTATGGGCACCAGGTCAAAGCCAGGCATGCCTGGGGGACTTTTGGAGCCCAGGTCAACCCCAGGTAAGCGAATGGGGCCTTGCAGCCATCAGGTCAAGCCCCTGGAAGCCTATGGGGCCCTGCAGCCACCAGGTAAACCCCGGGCAAGCGAACTGGCCCTTGGAGCCACCAGGTCAACCCCCTGCAAGCCTATGGGGCCCTGCAGCCACCGGGTCAACCCCAGGTAAGTGAATGGGGCCTAGCAGCCACCAGGTCAACCCCATTTAAGTGAATGGTGCCTTGCAGCCACCAGGCCAACCCCAAGTGATCGAATCGGGCCTTGCACCCACCAGGTGAACCCCAGGCAAAGCGAATGGGGCCTTGCAGCCAGCAGGTCAATCCCCTGCAAGAGAATGGGGCCTTGCAGGCACCAGGTCAAACCCAGGTAAGTGAATGGGGCTTTGCAGCCACCTGGTCAACCCCAGGCAAGTGAATGTGGCCGTGCAGCCACCAGGTCAAACCCCTGCAAGCGAATGGGTCCTAGCAGCCACCAGGTCAACCCTAGGTAAGCGAATGGGGCCTTGCAGCCACCAGGTGAACCCCAGGCAAGCGAATGGGGCCTTGCCACCACCAGGTGAGCCCCAGTTAAGCGAATGGGGACTTGGAGCCGCCAGGTCAACCCCGGGCAAACAAATGGGGCCTTGCAGACACCAGGTCAGCCCCCTGCAAGGCTATGGAGCACTGCAGCCACCGGGGCAACCCCAGGTAAGTGAATGGGGTCTTGCAGCCACCAGGTCAACCCCAGGAAAGTGAATGGGGCCTTGCAGACACCAGGTCAACCCCCTGCAAGCGAATGTTGCGTTGCAGCCACCAGATCCACCCCAGGCAAGTGAATGGGGCCTTGCAGCCACCAGTTGTAACTCCGGCAAAACTACAGGGCCTTGCAGACACCAGGTCAACCCATTCCAAGTGAATGGTGCCTTCAAGCCACCAGGTCAACCCTAGGCAAGTAAATGGGGCCTTGCAGCCACAAGTTCAACCCCAGGCAAGCAATTGTGGCCTTGCAGCCAACAGGTCAACCCAATGCAAGTGAATGGGGCCTTGCAGCCACGAGGTCAACCAAATGTAACTGAATTTGTCCTTGCAGCCAGCAGGTCAACCCCAGGTAAGCGAATGTGTCTCTGCAGCCACCAGGTCAACCCCAGGTTAGTGAATGGTGCCTTGCAGCCACTAGGTCAACCCCAGGCAAGCGAATGGGGCCTTGCAGCCACCAGGTCAAACCCCTGCAAGCCTATGGGTTCCTGAAGCCACCAGATCAACCCCAGGCATGACTAAAGGGAATTTTGGAGCCCACATCAACCCTAGGGAAGCGAATGGGGCCTTGCAGTGTACAGGTCCACCCTAGGCAAGCGAATGGGGCCTTGCAGTGTACAGGACAACCCTAGGCAAGTGAATGGGGCCTTGGAGCCACCAGGTGAAATGCAGGCAAGCCTACAGGGCCTTGCAGAAACCAGGTCAACCATATCCAAGCGAATGGGGCCTTGCAGCCACCAGGTGAACCCTTGGTAATTGAATGGAGCCTTGCAGCCACCAGGTCAACCCCATGTAAGCGAATGGGGCCTTGCAGACACCAGGTCAACCCAAGGCAAGTGAGTGGGGTCTTGCAGACACCAGGTCAACGCAAAGCAAGCGAATGGGGCCTTGCATACACCAGATCAACCCCAGGCAAGCGAATGTGGACTTGCAGCCACCAGGTCAATCCCCTGCAAGCCTATGGGGCCCTGAAGCCACCAGGTCAACCCCAGGCATGCCTAAAAGGGACTTTTGGAGCCCATGTCAACCCTAGGCAAGCGAATGGGGCCTTGCAATGTCCAGGTCCACCCCAGGCAAGTGAATGGGGCCTTGGAGCCAGCAGGTGAAACGCTGGCAAGCCTACAGGGCCTTGCAGACACCAGGTCAACCATATCCAAGCGAATGGGGCCTTGCAACCACCAGGTTAACCCCAGGCAAGAGAATGGGGCCTTGTAGCCACCAGGTCCACCCCAGGTAAGCCAATGGGGCCTTGCAGACACCAGGTCAACCCAATGCAAGAGAATGCGGCCTTGCAGCCAATAGGTCAAACCCACGTAAGCGAATCGGGCCTTGGAGACACCAGGTCAACCCGGTGCAAGCGAATGGGGCTTGGAGCCACCAGGTCAACCCCACGTAAGGGAATCGGGCCTTGCAGATACCAGGTCAACCCACTACAAGCGAATGCGGCCTTGCAGCCACAAGGTCAACCCATTGCAAGCCAATAGGGCCCTGCAGGCACCAGGTGCAACCCAGTTAAGTTAATGGGGCCTTGCAGCCATCAGGTCAACCCCAGGCAAGCGAATGTGGACTTGCAGCCACCAGGTCAACCCCAGGCATGCCTCTGGCGCAATGAAGCCACCAGGTCAACCCCAGGCACGCCTAAGGGGACTTTTGGAGCCCACGTCAACCCTAGGCAAGCGAATGGGGCCTTGCAGTGTCCAGGTCCACCCCAGGCAAGTGAATGGGGCCTTGGATCCAGCAGGTGAAACGCTGGCAAGCCTACAGGGCCTTGCAGACACCAGGTCAACCATATCCAAGCGAATGGGGCCTTCCAGCCACCAGGTTAACCCCAGGCAAGAGAATGGGGCCTTGCAGCCAGCAGGTCCACCCCAGGTAAGCCAATGGGGCCTTGCAGACACCAGGTCAAACCCACGTAAGCGAATCGGGCCTTGCAGATACCAGGTCAACCCAGTGCAAGCGAATGCGGCCTTGCAGCCACGATGTCAAACCCCTGCAAGCCTATGGGGCCCTGAAGCCACCAGGTGAACCCCAGGCATGCCTAAGGTTCTTTTGGAGCCAACGTCAACCCTAGGCAAGCGAATGGGGCCTTGCAGTGTACAGGTCCACCCTAGGCAAGTGAATGGGGCCTTGGAGCCACCAGGTGAAATGCAGGCAAGCCTACAGGGCCTTGCAGACACCAGGTCAACCATATCCAAGCGAATAGGGCCTTGTAGCCACCAGGTTAACCCCCGGCAAGCGAATGGGGCTTTGCAGCCACCAGGTCCACCCCAGGTAAGTGAATGGGTCCTTGCAGACACCAGGTCAACCCGGTGCAAGCGAATGGGGCCTTGGAGCCACCAGGTCAACCCCTTGCAAGCCTATAGGGCCCTGCAGCCATCATGTGGACCCCAGGTAAGAGAATGTGGCCTTACAGACACCAGGTGAACCCCAGGCAAGTGAATGTGGCCTTGCAGCCACCAGGTCAACCCCCTTCAAGCGAATGGGGCCTTGCAGCCAACAGGTGTAACTCACGCAAGCCTACGGGGCCTTCCAGACACCACGTAAAACGAATGGAAGCGAATGGGGCCTTGCAGCCACCAGGTCAACCCCAGGCAACTGAATAGGGCCTTGCAGCCACCAGGTGAACCCCAGGTAAGCGAATGGGGCCTTACAGCTACCAGGTAAACCCTCTGCAAGCCTATGGGGCACTGCAGCCACCAGGTCAACCCCTGGTAAGTGCATGGAGCCTTGCAGCCACCAGGCCAACCCCAGGTAAGCGAATGGGGCCTTGCAGACACCAGATCAACCCCAGGCAAGTGAATGTGCACTTGCAGCCACTAGGTCAAACTCCTGCAAGCCTATGGGGCCCTGAAGCCACCAAGTCAACCCCAGGCATGCCTAAGGGGACTTTTGGAGCCCACGTCAACCCCACGCAAGCGAATGGGGCCTTGCAGTGTCCAGATCCACACCAGGCAAGTGAAAGGAGCCTTGGAGCCACCAGGTGAAACGCAGGCAAGCCTACAGGGCCTTGCAGACACCAGGTCAACCATATCCAAGCGAATGGGGCCTTGCAGCCACCAGGTTAACCCCAGGCAAGCGAATGGGGCCTTGCAGCCAGCAGGTCCACCCCAGGCAAGCGAATGGGGCCTTGCAGACACCAGGTCAATCCAATGCAAGAGAATGCAGCCTTGCAGCCACCGGGTCAACCCCACCAGGTAAGGCGAATGGGGCCTTGCAGACACCAGATCAACCCCAGGCAAGTGATTGTGCGAATGGGGCCTTGCAGACACCACAACCCCAGGCAAGTGATTGTGCACTTGCAGCCACCAGGTCAACCCCAGGCATGCCTAAGGGGACTTTTGGAGCCCACGTCAACCCCGCGCAAGCGAATGGGGCCTTGCAGTGTCCAGGTCAACCCCAGGCAACTGAATAGGGCCTTGCAGGCATCAGGTGAACCCCAGGTAAGCGAATGGGGCCTTGCAGACACCAGGTCAACCATATCCAAGTGAATGGGGCCTTGCAGCCACCAGGTTTACCCCAGCAAAGCGAATGGGGCCTTGCAGCCAGCAGGTCCACCCCAGGTAAGCGCATGGGGCCTTGCAGACACCAGGTCAACCCAATGCAAGAGAATGTGAGCTTGCAGCCATCAGATCAACCCCACGTAAGGGAATCGGGCCTTGCACAAACCAGGTCAACCCAGTGGAAGCGAATGGGGTCTTGCAGCCACCAAGTCAACCCTTTGCAAGCCTATAGGGCCCTGCAGCCACCAGGTATACCCCAGCTAAGTGAATGCGGCCTTGCAGCCAACAGGTCAACCCCAGGGAAGCAAATGTGGCCTTCCAGCCACCAGGTCAACCCCCTGCAGCGAGTGGGCCCTTGCAGCCACCAGGTCAACCCCAGGTAAGCTAATGCGGCCTTGCAGCCACCAGGTCTACCCCCTCAAGCGAATGGGGCCTTGCAGCCACCAGGTCAACCCCAGACAACTGAATGGGTCCTTGCATCCACTAGGTCAACCCCAGCCAAGCGAATGGGGCCTTGGAGACACCAGGTCAACCCAATGCAAGCGAATGGGGCCTTGCAGCGACCAGGTTAACCCCAGGCAAGCGAATGGGGCCTGGCAGCCAGAAAGTCAAACCCAGGTAAGAGAATGGGGCCTTGCAGTTACCAGGTAAAAACCAAGTAAACGAAACGGGCCTTGCACCCCCAGGTCAACCCCCTGCAAGCGAATGGTTACTTGCACCCACCAGGTGAACCCCAGGCAAGCGAATGCGGCCTTCCAGCCACCAGGTCAACCCAATGCAAGTGAATGGGACCTTCCAGCCACCAGGTCAACCCCTTGGAAGCGAATGGGGCCTTGCAGCCACCACGTAAACCCCCTGCAAACCTATGGGCCCTGCAGCCATCAGTTCAATCCCAGATAAGAAAATGGGGCCTTGCAGCCACCAGGTCAACCCAATGACAGTGAATGGGGCCTTGCAGGCAACAGGTTAACCCCAGGCAAGCGAATGGGGCCTTGGAGACACCAGGTCAACCCAATGCAAGCGAATGGGGCCTTGCAGCGACCAGGTTAACCCCAAGCAAGCAAATGGGGCCTGGCAGCCACCAAGTCAAACCCAGGTAAGTCAATGGGGCCTTGCAGCCACCAGGTCAACCCCAGACAAGCGAATAAGGTCTTGCAGCCACCAGGTCAACCCCAGGCAAGCCTACGGGGCCTTGCAGACACCATTTGAACCCAATGCAAGCAAATGGGTCCTTAAATCCACCAGGTCATCCCCAGGCAAGTGCATAGGGCCTTGCAACAACCAGGTTAACCCCAGGCAAGCGAATGAGGCCTTGAAGCCACCAGGTCAGCCCCAGGCAAGCGAATGGGGCCTTGCAGCCACCAGGTCAACCCCAAGGAATCGAATGGGGCATTGCACCTACCAGGTCAAACCCATTTAAGTGAATGGGGCCTTGCAGCCACCAGGTCAACATAATGCAAGGAAATGGGGCTTGCAGCCACCAGGTCAAACCCCTGCAAGCCTCTGGGGCCCTTCAGACACCAGGTGAATCCCAGGCATGCCTAAGGGGACTTTTGGAGCCCACTTCAACCCCAGGCAAGCGAATGGGGCCTTGCAGCCACCAGGTTAATCCCAGGAAAGCGAATGTGGCCTTGGAGCCACCAGGTCAACCCCCCGCAAGCCTATAGGGCCCTGCAGCCACCAGGTCAACCCCAGGCATGCCTAAGGGGACTTTTGGAGCCCATGTCAACCCCCGGAAAGAGAATGGGGCCTTGCAGCCACCAGCTCAACTCCGGGCAAGTGAATGGGTCTTGGAGCAACCAGGTCAACCCCAGGAAAGCGAATGGGGCCTTGCAGCCAAAAGGTCAACCCCAGGCAAGCCCACGGGGGCTTGCAGCCAGCAGGTCAGCCCTAGGTAAGTGAATGGGGCCTTGCAGCCAGCATGTGAACCCCAGGCAAGCCTATGGGGCCCTGCAGCCACTGGGTCAACCCTAGGTATGTGAATGGGGCCTTGCAGCCTCCATGTCAAACCCAGGCAAGTGAATGGGGTCTTACAGACATCTGGTCAACCCAAGGCAACTGAATGGGGCCTTGCAGACACCCGGTCAATGCAATCCAACTGAATGGGGCCTTTCAGCCACCAGGTTAACCCCAGGCAAGCGCATGGGGCCTTGCAGCCACCAGGTTAATCCCAGGAAAGCGAATGTGGCCTTGGAGCCACCAGGTCAACCCCCCGCAAGCCTATAGGGCCCTGCAGCCACCAGGTCAACCCCAGGCATGCCTAAGGGGACTTTTGGAGCCCATGTCAACCCCCGGAAAGAGAATGGGGCCTTGCAGCCACCAGCTCAACCCCGGGCAAGTGAATGGGTCTTGGAGCAACCAGGTCAACCCCAGGGAAGCGAATGGGGCCTTGCAGCCACAAGGTCAACCCCAGGCAAGCCCACGGGGGCTTGCAGCCAGCAGGCCAGCCCTAGGTAAGTGAATGGGGCCTTGCAGCCAGCATGTGAACCCCGGGCAAGCCTATGGGGCCCTGCAGCCACTGGGTCAACCCTAGGTATGTGAATGGGGCCTTGCAGCCTCCATGTGAAACCCAGGCAAGTGAATGGGGCCTTACAGACATCTGGTCAACCCAAGGCAACTGAATGGGGCCTTGCAGACACCCTTTCAATGCAATCCAACTGAATGGGGCCTTTCAGCCACCAGGTTAACCCCAGGCAAACGAATGGGGCCTTGCAGCCACCAGGTCAACGCCGGGCAAGAGAATGGGGCCTTGTAGCCACCAGCCCCACCCCGTGCAAGCCTATGGGGCCCTCCAGCCACCGGGTCAACCCAAGGTAAGGGAATGGGGCCTTGCAGACACGGGGTCAACCCAATGGAAGTGTATGGGGCCTTGCAGCCACCAGGTCAACCCCAGGTAAGTGAATGGGGCCTTGCAGCCACCAGATCAATCCCAGGTAAGCGCATGAGGCCTTGCAGACAACAGGTGAACCTGAGGGAAGTGAATGTGGCCTTGCAGACACCAGGTCAGCCGAATGCAAGTGAATGGGGCCTTGCAGCCACCAGGTCAACCCCAGGTAAGTGAATGTGGCCTTGCAGCTACCAGGTTAATCCCCTGCAAGCGATTGGGGCCTTGCAGCCACCAGGTGTAACTCAGGGAAGCCTACGAGGCCTTGCAGCCACCAGGTCATCCCAATGCAAGCGAAAGGGGCCTTTCAGCCACCAGGTTTCCCCCGGGCAAGCGACTGGGGCCTGGCAACCACCAGGTCTACCCCAAGTAATCGAAAGGGGCGTTGCAGCCGCCAGGTCAACCCCAGGCTAGCGAATGGGGCCTTGTGGCCACCAGCTTAACCCCAAGCAAGCCTACGGAACCTTCAAAACACCAGGTCAGACCAATGGAAGCAAACGGGGCCTTCCAGCCACTAGGTCAACCCCATGCAAGTCCATGGGGCCCTGCAGCCACCTGGTTAACCCCAGGAAAGCGAATGGGGCCTGGCAACCACCAGGTCTACCCCAAGTAATCGAATGGGGCCTTGCAGCCGCCAGGTCAACCCCAGGAAAGCGAATGGGCCTTGCGGACACCAGGTCAACCCAGCGCAAGCCTATGGGCCCCTACAGCCACAGGGCCAACCCCAGGCTACTGAATGGGGCCTTGCAGCCACCAGGACAATCCCGGGCAAGTGAATGGGGCCTTGCAGACACCAGGTTAACCCCAGGAAAGCGAATGGGGCCTTGCAGACACCAGGTCAACCCCAGGCAACTGAATGGGGCCTTGAAGCCACCAGGTGAACCCCTGCAAGCGAATGGGGCTTTGCAGCCCCCAGGTCAACCCGAGGCAACTGAATGGGGCCTTGCAGCCGCCAGGTCAACCCCAGGCAACTGAATGGGGCGTGGCAGCCACCAGGTCAAACCCAAGTAAGTGAATGGGGCCTTGCAGACACCAGGTCAACCGCAGGCAAGCGAGTGGGGCCTTGCAGACAACAGGTCAAACCAATCCAAATGAATGGGGCCTTGCAGCCACCAGGTCAACCCAATGCAAGCGAATGGGGCCTTGCATCCAGCAGGTTATACCCAGGTAAGCGGATGGTGCCTGGCAGCCACCAGGTCAACCCCAGGTATACGAATGGGGTCTTGCAGCCACCAGGTCAAACCCCATGCAAGCCTATGCGGCCCTGCAGCCACCAGCTCAACCCCCTTCAAGCGAATGGGGCCTTACAGCCACCGGGTCAACCCAATGCAAGTGAATGGGGCCTTGCAGCCACCAGGATAACCCCAGGCAAGCGAATGGGGCCTTGCAGCCACCAGGTATACGCCATGCAAGCCTATGGGGCCCTGCAGACACCACGTGAACCCCAGGGAAGTGAATGGGTCCTTTCAGCCACCAGGTCAACCCCAAGGAATCGAATGGGGCCTTGCACCTACCAGGTCAAACCCATTTAAGCGAATGGGGCCTTGCAGCCACCAGGTCAACCCAATGCAAGGAAATGGGGCTTGCAGCCACCAGGTCAAACCCGTGCAAGCCTCTGGGGCCCTGGAGCCACCAGGTGAACCCCAGACATGCCTAAGGGGACTTTTGGAGCCCATGTCAACCCCCGGAAAGAGAATGGGGCCTTGCAGCCACCAGCTCAACCCCGGGCAAGTGAATGGGTCTTGGAGCAACCAGGTCAACCCCAGGGAAGCGAATGGGGCCTTGCAGCCACAAGGTCAACCCCAGGCAAGCCCACGGAGGCTTGCAGCCACCAGGTCAACACTAGGTAAGTGAATGGGGCCTTGCAACCAGCATGTGAACCCCGGGGAAACCTATGGGGCCCTGCAGCCACTGGGTCAACCCTAGGTATGTGAATGGGGCCTTGCAGCCTCCATCTCAACCCCAGGCAAGTGAATGGGGCCTTACAGACACCCGGTCAATGCAATCCAACTGAATGGGGCCTTTCAGCCACCAGGTTAACCCCAGGCAAGGGAATGGGGCCTTCCAGACACCAGGTTAACCCCAGGCAAGCGTAAGGGGCCTTGAAGCAACTAGGTCAACCCCAGGTAAGCGAATGGGGCCTTGCAGCAACCAGGTAAACCCAGGGTAAGGGAATGGGGCCTTGCAGACACGGGGTCAACCCAATGGAAGTGTATGCGGCCTTGCAGCCACCAGGTCAACCCCAGGCAAGCCTACGGGGCCTTGCAGACACCGTGTCAAACCAATGCAAGTGAATGGGGCCTTGCAGACACCAGGTCAACCACAGGTAAGCGAATGGGGCCTTGCAGACACCAGGTCAACCCCAGGTAAGTGAATGGGGCCTTGCAGCCACCAGGTCAACCCAATGCAAGTGAATGGGGCCTTGCCGCCACCAGGTCAACCCTAGGTAAGCGAATGGGGCCTTGCAGCAACCAGGTCCACCCCAGGTAAGTGAATGGGGCCTTGCAGGCACCAGGTCAACCCCACACAAGCCTACGGGGCCTTGCAGACACCAGGTCAACCCAATGGGAATAAAAGGGGCCTTGCAGCCACCAGTCAACCCCAGGCAAGTGAATGGGGCCTTGCAGCCACCAGGTGTAACCCAGGCATGCCTACGGGGCCTCGCAGGGACGAGATCAACCCAATGCAAGTGAATAGGGCCTTCTAGCCACCAGGTGAAACACAGGCAAGTGAATGGGGCCTTGCAGCTACCAAGTCACCCCAGTGCAAGCGAATGGGGCCCTGCATCTTCGTGTAAACCGCAAGCAACTGAATGGGGCCTTGCAGCAACCAGGTCAACCCCAGGCAAGTGAATGGGGCCTTGCAGACACCAGGTCAACCCGATGGAAGCGAATGGGGCCCTGCATCTTCGTGTAAACCGCAAGAAACTGAACGGGGCCTTGCAGCCTCCATGTCAACCCCAGGCAAGTGAATGGGTCCTTACAGACACCTGGTCAACCTAAGGCAACTGAATGGGGCCTTTCAGCCACCAGGTCCATCAGAGGCAAGCGAATGGGGCCTTGCAGCCACGTAGTCTACCCCAGGTCAGCGAATGGGGCCTTGCACACACCAGGTCATCCCCAGCCAAGTGAATGTGTCCGTGCAGCCACCAGGCCAAACCCAAATAAGCGAATGGGCCCTTGCAACCACCAAGTCAAACCCCTGCAAGCCTATGGGCTCCTCCAGCCACCAGGTCAACACCAGCTAAATGAATTGGGCCTTGCATCCACCAGGTCTACCCCAGGTAAGCGAATGGGGCCTTGCAGACACCAGGTCAACCCAATGCAAGCGAATAGGGCCTTGCAGCCACCAGATCAACCCCAGGCAACTGAATGGGGCCTTGCAGCCACCAGGTCAACCCCCTTCAAACCTATGGGGCCCTGCAGACACCGGGTCAACCCCAGGTAAGTCATTGGGGCCTGGCAGCCACCAGGTCAACCCAATTGAAGCGAATGGGTCCTTGCATCCAGCAGGTTATACCCAGGTAAGCGGATGGTGCCTGGCAGCCACCAGGTCAACCCCAGATATACGAATGGGGCCTTGCAGCCACCAGATCAAACCCCATGCAAGCCTATGCGGCCCTGAAGCCACCAGGTGAAACCCAGGTAATGGCCTGAATGGGGCATTGCAGCCACCAGGTCAACCCTAGGGAAGCGAATGTGGCCTTGGAGCCACCAGCTAAACCCCCTTCAAGTGAATGGGGCTTGGAGCCACCAGGTCAACCCCAGGTAAGCTAATGGGGCCTTGCAGACACCATGTCAACCAGGTTAACCCCAGGTAAGTGAATGGGGCCTTGCAGCCACAAGGTCCGGATGGTGCCTGGCAGCCACCAGGTCAACCCCAGATATACGAATGGAAGCGTAGGAGCCTTGCAGCCACCAGGTCAACCCAATGCAAGTGAATGGGGACTTGCAACCACCAGGACAACCCGAGGTAAGCGAATGGGGCCTTGCAGCTACTACGTCAACCCCAAGTAATCGAATGGGGCCTTGTAGCCACCACGTCTACCCCAAGCAAGCCTACGGAGCCTTGAAGACACCAGGTCAAACCAATAAAGCGAATTGGGCCTTGCAGCCACCAGGTTTACCCTAGGTAAGCGAATGGGGCATAGGAGCCATCAGGTCAACCCCCTGCAAGCCTATGGGGCCCTAAAGCCACCAGGTCAACCCCAGGTAAGCTAAAGAGGCCTTGCAGCCACCAGGTCAACCCTATGCAAGCGAATTTGGCCTTGCAGCCACGAGGTCAACCCCAGGCAAGCGAATCGGGCCTTGTAGCCACCAGGTTTACCCTAGGTAAGCGAATGGGGCATAGGAGCCATCAGGTCAACCCCCTGCAAGCCTATGGGGCCCTAAAGCCACCAGGTCAACCCCAGGTAAGTGAATGGGGCCTTGCAGCCACCAGGTCAAAACCAGGTAAGCGAATGGGGCCTTGCAGCCACCAGGTCAACCCCAGCCATGCCTAAGGGGACTTTTGGAGACCATGTCAACCCCAGGAAAGTGAATGGGGCCTTGCAGCCACCAGGTCAACCCCCTGCAAGCCTATGGGGCACTGAGGCCACCAGGTCAACCCCTGGTAAGTGAGTGGAGCCTTGCAACCACCAGGTCAACCCCAGGTAAGCGAATGGGGCCTTGCAGATACCATGTCAACCCAATGCAAGCGAAAGGGGCCTTGCAGCCACCAGGTCAACCCGTTGCAAGCCTATAGGGCCCTGCAGCCACCAGGTGGACCCCAGGTAAATGAATCGGGCCTTGCAGCGGCCACGTCAACCCCAGGCAAGTGAATGTGGCCTTGCAGCCACCAGGTCAACCCCCTTCAAGCGAATGCGGCCTTGCAGCCAACAGGTGTAACTCAGGCAAGGCTACGGGGCCTTGCAGACACCACGTGAACCGAATGGAACCGAATGGGGCCTTGCAGCCACCAGGTCAACCCCAGGCAACTGAATGGGTCCTTGCACCGACCAGGTGAACCCCAGGCAAGCGAATGGGACCTTGCAGACAACAGGTCAACCCAATGCAAGGGAATAGGGTCTTGCAGCCACCAGGTCAACCCCCTGCAAGCCTATGGGGCACTGTAGCCACCACGTCAACCCCAGGTAAGTGAATGGAGCCTTGAAGCCACCAGGTCAACCCCGGATAAGCGAATGGGGCCTTGCAGACACCAGGTGAACCCAAGGGAAGTGAGTGGGGTCTTGCAGCCACCAGGTCAACCCAAAGCAAGTGAATGGGGCCTTGCAAGCACCAGGGCCTCCACAGTTAAGCGAATGGGGTCTTGCGGACACCAGGTCAACCCCAGGCAAGCGAATGTGGACTTGCATCCACAAGGTCAAACCCCTGCAAGCCTATGAGGCCCTGTAGCCACCAGGTCAACCCCAGTCATGCCTAAGGGGACTTTTGGAGCCCACGTCAACCCTAGGCAAGCGAATGGGGCCTTGCAGTGTCCAGGTCCACCCCAGGCAAGTGAATGGGGCCTTGGACCCAGCAGGTGAAACGCTGGCAAGACTACAGGGCCTTGCAGACAAAAGGTTTACCCCAGGCAAGCGAATGGGGCCTTGCAGCCAGAAGGTCCACCCCAGGTACGCCAATGGGGCCTTGCAGACACCAGGTCAACCCAATGCAAGAGAATGCGGCCTTGCAGCCACCAGGT
>NW_028324518.1:0-1055 GCF_052110815.1 Crocodylus siamensis | reverse complement strand
TGGCCTCATCAGGGGCTACCATCCCTGCAGTTTTCACTCCGCTGCACCTTAACACACACACTGTGTCACCCATGTCATGAGTTTTGTTAGTCAGCAGCTTGAGGTGCAGTTTCCCAGAAACCCCTGCATCTACCCCCTTGAAACTTGGCAGGCTTGGGGGCCTCAGCAAGAGCTACCACCCCTGCAGTTTTCACCCCACTGTGGCTTAAAACACACACATGACATGAGTTTTGCTTTCAGGACTTTGAGGTACAGTTTTCCAGAACCCCCTGAACCTATCACCTTGAAACTTGGCAGGCGTCTTGCCCTCATCAGCAGCTACTATTTCTGCATGTGTCATTTAAATCAGCCAAAAAACAAAAAAGTTATAGATATTTCATTGATTCCTCATGATACTCTGTGGCCAAAGCTCCAAATCAATTCAGAAAGCCTAAAGCTTCTAGTAATTCGATTCGGATTCATAGATTCAGCCTCTGAATCATCCGACTCATCTCCAAATCTGAATTGCGATGTGAAGCTTTGCACAGCCCTACTCAGCACCCATGGGGTTTCCCCTACTTGTGTGTTAAGGACAGTCTGACCTCGTCCGTAGCTTTCCCTACAGGCGGGACACCTACAGGATTTCTTCTGTGTGGGTATTCAGTGAGCCAGTGGTATCCCTGTATTTCCTGGTGCTTCTCCCACAGTGTGTGGGTGTGCACAGTCTCCTGGGGGGTTCCACATTGAAGCCCTACATCTTTTTCTGTGCAGGGTTCTGCAAATCTATGAAGGGGATCCCAGAGAGAAATTGTGACTTAGGTTGTTTTCATTGTAGACCAGAATCCTTCTGAAATACTTCCCTTAGGACAATGATGCAAGCAGGAATGAAGGAGATTGGAAAGAAGACAGATGGGCAGGTGACAGCCCCAGGGAGGAGTGAGCTAGTGTCTCCCATGGAAAGTCATGCTCCACAGCTGAAGAGGGCTGTGGTGCGCTATCCTGAGAGATCCCTGTCTTCCCCTCCTACAGACCCTATCCGTCACCCAGCCATGGCCATAGGGAGAGAGAGCATCTGG
>NW_028324517.1:0-2006 GCF_052110815.1 Crocodylus siamensis | reverse complement strand
GGGCACTGCCCGTGGCTGGGCCCTGGGTCCTCGTGTCCGGGAGGGGCCCGTGGGCCGAAGCGGGGCCCGTGGCCGAGGGCAGAGGCTCTTGTGTCCCGGGCCGAGCGGCAGGGGCAGCCCGCGGGGCCGGCGCTGAGCTGTTCCCCGCTGGTCGCCCCGGCTCCTCCCCCCGGTCCGGGTTTTCCGGGAGCTGCGAGAAGAGCACGGATTCTTCCGCTTGGGGCGGGGGGAGGGGCTGAGCTGCGGGGCGTCACGTGACTGGGCCGCGCGCAAGCGGGCGGCGGCGAGGAGCGGCCTCGGGCGGCAGGTGGCGCTGGCGGGGGGAGGCGACTCCCCTCCGTGGGGAGCGGGCGGCTCGGCGGCGGGGCCCGGGAGCTGCGCGGCGCGCGCGCGTGGGGAGAGCCCCCGGGCGGGAAGAAATTGCGGCATCGCGCACTGCCCTCCGGCCCTGGTCCCGGCCATGTGCAGTTCCGTGTGGGGAGAGCGAGGGTCGCCGCTGGCCCCCGCGCTGCCCAGGTCATGGTGCTGCGGGCACGCGGTGCTGTCGTCGGCGCTGCTGGGGCCGCTCCCCGCGGTTGGAGCACCCGGCCTCGCTCGTGTCGCTGCTCGGCGGGTGCCGGTCGGCGGGGCCGTGCAGGGGGCCGCGGACCCCCGAGCAGACTGCCGCCTACCGGGCCCTGTTTCGGATCTCGTGTCGGGCGTGTGGTGCAGGGTGGGGAGCAATGCGCTTGCAGCTGCCAGCCTGCATCTGTGCCTGCCTGGGATGTAAAGGTGGGGGTCTTGTGCCCCCCTGCTGTGCTTGGCAGGGGGCTAGCTTCCCCCACCCCTCAACTAGCGGCCTGGGGCTCAGTTCTGCTCCTTCTCCAGGCCCTGTGGCTGCACATTCTTGCCTGGGATCCCATGCATACCTGCCCCGGAGCCTTGTCTGACACTTTTCATTTGGCGTGCCTGAATGCTGGTGTGCCTGCGTGCGCGCGTGTGTGCGCGTGCGCGTGCAGAAGAAATGTGCTGGGAGCTGAACACCTGCCTCGTGGCATATGGCAGTTAAATAAAACACGGCTCTGGTTTCTTTGGCTTGTTTCACACCTGACAGCATGGAGACCGGTGGCAAAGGTAATGTCTTCAGGATTGCCTGCCCTTGTTCTGCCCTGTTGCCCTGTGTGTCCCTGCTGCCCCCCACCAGCTGCTCCCTTTGTCCTGCCGCTTCGGTCTTGGCGCCGTCGTTTGTTGCGCTAAGACAGCCAGCCTGTGCCCTGCCCCTACCAGGTGTGCCTTTTAAGGCCACCTTCCTGTTATCCCTGTAACCCCCTCCCCATGGCCTTTAACACCCTGCCCCTTGTCCCCTTAAGTCCTTGCCCCTCAATGACAGCGTCCCTCGGCCCCGTACAACGCAAGACCCGTGTAACCGGCAAGGCCTTTACCCTCCTGGCTGTTGAACTCCTGTCCTTTGCCCACCTTATCTGCCTGCCCTTTTAAGTGTCCTTTCCTGTTTACCCCTTTCATGCTCCCCTTCCTCCTCTGACACGTTTTCTTCCGTCACATCGCTGCTTCTGTGTCCCGTTGCCCTCCTAAATGTGATGCTCCCTTTTATGTGTGCCCTGCCCGTACCTGTTCTTCTCTAGCTCCCTTTGCCTCCTGCTACCACCCCTGTTGCCCCCTGACTTTGAGCGTGTCCCAAGCTGTCGTTCCTGTTGTCCTCCACCTGTCGTTGCCCGCCAACTACCCTGCTGCTCTCAGTTGCCCCTGTGCTTTTGAGGTGCCTCCTTCCAGCCCCCTTCCGACTGTCGGTGCTCCCTGCTGCTGTTTCCCCCCAGGTGGATTCCCTGCACACTTTGCTGCCCCTGTTGACCCTCGCAGGCCAGCCCCCTCAAGAATCGCTGTTCTCTTGCCCCCCACCTCTAGTCTGATTGCCAGTGTGCCCCTCTTGCCTCATGCCTTCAGTGTCCCCGAGGCCCCCTGCCTCTGTTGCCCCCACCTCCATTTTCTCCTGAGTGCCACCTGTGCGG
>NW_028324516.1:0-1756 GCF_052110815.1 Crocodylus siamensis | reverse complement strand
CAGTATGGCATTTTTTATGTTCTTATGACTCCTTGAGTTTGTCTTCCTTTCCACCTGGCAAGGTTCCCAGGGGCCCAGGTACCAGAATCTCTGGTTTCCCTGCAACCTGTTTGTATATCGTTCACATAATCCAGGCATTGCTGGCTCCCATCATTCCAATGACAATATGACCATCTCCCTGAGAGCATGAGCACACATAACAATACCTTCCAAAATGTCACTGATTTGGAAGTGGTTCACAATTGTCATAGTTCAGAGTTGTCCACACATATATTTCTTCAGCATTCAAGGTACAATAGTCACCTTTTAGGCATTGAAGTTCTATGACTGTGACACAGGGGGGCAGGAAGTGAACACCCAGCTCAGTATACTTTGCAGTGGGAAAGCCCCTGGAGGTTCCCTAGAATTCACCCAGAAGGCAGGAAAACAATTTCCTTGGCTCTTTGGAGAGGAAACCAGGCAGCACCTAGGACCTAAGATGCTGCAGGATATATTTTCTTCTTCAGGTATATAGGCAGTAAAAAGAAGGTGCAGGGTAGCAAAGAACTCCTACAGGATGTCACAGCAATGGACGAATCGGGTGGTCGTATGAGAAAAGCCGAGGTCAGTAGCCAGAAGGTGATGCAG
Source organism: Crocodylus siamensis (assembly GCF_052110815.1). Lineage (NCBI taxonomy): Eukaryota > Metazoa > Chordata > Crocodylia > Crocodylidae > Crocodylus > Crocodylus siamensis. The sequence goes on along the minus strand of NW_028324516.1, from coordinate 1,129 downwards.
CGGAGACGTCAGTTGGAGGGATGAGCAGAGTCGTAGTTGGTGAAGAAAAGCCGAGGTCGATGGTCCGGAACCGGGTTAAACAAAGTTCATAGGGTGATCCGAAATCGTAAGCCGTTAATCAGTTCGAAAGGTAAGTCAGGAAGCCAGATGAACGTAGTCAAAACCGCAATACAACGAGTAATACGAAATACTAAGCGAAGGAGGCAAAGGAGGAGATCAATAGGCCCTAAAGCCTGACTCAGAGAGCAGTCCCTGCAGCAGCAGCCTCTGTCTCTGGTCCGCGCGATCTCTCCACACACACCACACACACCACACACCACCACCCCAAGGGAGGGGCTCACAGAACTTTTATATCAATTTAGTAGCCAATCAGCGTGCTCTCCGCAGAGAAATTTCTAGTCCGATTACCTCATGTCAGGTTCTGACTGAGCATGCTCTCAGTCAGGAGCTGACACAATCTGAGCATGCGTCTGTGGGGAAAGTAGGTCAGCAATGATTGACAGCTCCGCAGGTCACCCAGGGGGCAAGGACTGGGTGAGCCTTGGAAATTTCCACTCACAGCTTCAAACCGCGCATGTCAGTTTAACCTCTTCTGTGCTGGCAGCACATACTCAAAAATTTCCATGACATGCCCCCTTGCTGTCAGCACAGAAGCTAGAAGGCCAAATTATACCTCCTCCCCCGAGGAACCATCGTTCCCGAATTTTTCATGCGTGGGAACGGTAGTATATACATAGGCTGACAATTTTACAATGACGAATCCCAAATATATACAATATACAATAATTAGTCCAAAATCCTTGGGTCTGGTCGCCATGGTGTCCGTCAGCTCTGATGGTGTCTGGTGATCTCGTCTCCGATGAAATATGCGGGTTGCAAATGGTCACGAATCTGAAACAATAATAAACAAATCGGCAGAACAGGTTCTTTCAAAAGGAACTATATACACTCAATACTACGGGCCTAATCTGCGCTATTAGTGACTGCCCTTCTGGTTAGCCAATTGTGATGGGCCAACACTTTCTTCCCGCTGTCTTCAAGTTCTATTAGGTAAGTATTTGGATACTCTTCGGCTTCTTGTACTCCTTCAGTCAAAATAGTTTCCGTTACGGTAAGTTTCATGTTCGAT
>NW_028324515.1:0-1907 GCF_052110815.1 Crocodylus siamensis | reverse complement strand
TTTTCCATTGTGTCATAAGCTCTGGACAGTGTATCTGCAATAAGTAAATCTCCAGCTGATCATTGTTTCTTGAAGCAATTCTCTTTGGCCTCTGCTTTCCTGCTTTTATACTGAGGTCCTGCTTTCTGTATTGCTTGTGTGTTGCCTTAGGTTTTTGCAATCTTGTAATCCTGTCTAGTTCAGCTTGTTCTATTTTTTCCTCCAGCTTCTGCAGCCTGGCATTTATCTCAGCCACTTGGCACATTTTAACTGCTTTTTTTCCAAATTAAGCTCAGGATCCTCTCGCAGGATCCTCTTTTCCTGAGGCTTGTATCCCTTATATCCATATCCCTATTTGGTCTCTGATCATGGACTCTTTTAGGTCTCCAAAGTTGCATGTTTGGCTCAACCATCTATGGTCTTTGACAAACTCCTCTATTGTCTCACATTCTTGCTGCTATCTCATGTGGAAATTATACTGCTCAAAGCAGTGGCAATGCATAGGAGGTGCATGGGGGTGCACATGAACCCCCTGAGAGCTCTGGTGCACCCCCTGACAGGCAGCACTCCTTGTTTAGGTAATGGGCAGTGGGGGCGGGTGGAAGCACCAGTGCCTCACCTACGAGTACTAGCTCAGGAGTGGGGGCACCAGGTGAAGCGCTGCTGGCACTTTCACGGTCAGCAAGATCAGCTGCAGGAGGATTTCTCCCCCCCGCCCCGCAGTCACTGACTGGCCGCTGTGGGCGAATGTGCCCCACCCTTGACTCAGGTGGCACCAGTCATCCATGGCTCAAAGGTTTCATTTTGTGTGGGTATACAATATTCCTTAAACATTTTTATTACTGTGCCATAGTTTGTATGTTCTTCTGATAGTTGTAGGCTACTATAACAGAGACAGAGTTTCTAGGCCTGCTATATTTAAAAAAAATAGCTACCTTGAGTGACTCTTCCTTCTCTATAGCTCTGCTGGCCATCATATATTTGGTGAAGCTCTGCTTAAATTTCTTCCATTTCTTTCCTACTGCATTGCTGGACAGCTTTAGCTCCTCTGGAATTCTGAGATGCTCCTTATTATTTTTTTTTAATCTTTCTTTGCACCCCACTCCTGGTACCATGTGTTGTTCTCAAAAGACCAAGGAGATAAGCTTATAAAGAACAATGAAGCTTGTTTATTCAGAGAGCAGTGCCTTGCCTATAGTTCTGCTGTTCCCTCCTGCAATCCCTAGGCAAATGTAACAATGTATACATAACATTCTTAAAGTTATCCACACAGATACCTTCCATGAACTAGTTCAGTGGCAGTCAGCAAGGGATTCCCACTTCTGCCTCAAAGATAGGAATACATCTCCAGTACAAAGATTGCCAGTCAGTTCTGCTGCTTATTTGACAGCAGATAGGAAAGGATATTCTGTGTTAGCTTTGAAATTGCCTGGATTGTTAATAATAATGTGTACGTATAATTGGAACTGTCCTAGGTGTCGCCAAAGTCTCTGCTGCAAAGATATTATACTCAAAGACATGAAAAATAACATGGGTGAGGGACAGGGAAACCTCAGAAAAAACTTCCTAAGTGTTGGCACAGTAGGACAAGGCCCAGCTGCTCAGGGAAGCTGTGACACTCCTTCACTGCAGGTTTTCAAGAAGATGCTAGGGGGACATCTCTCTGGAATAGTTTAGAAATACTCATCCTGCGTTGGTCCAGTGAGTGGATGAGATGGCCTCTGAAGTCCCCCTTACAACCCTGATTCTATACAGATAGCTAACACAGATGGAAGATGTTCAATGTTGTTGCAAAATAAGGTGTAATCTAACCTACAAACACAGGTAAATCAAGACAAAAATATTTTTTTTAATTCAAATGAATTAATGCTTTTTAGGACATAATTTGTTATTTTTCTGGTTCCAAGATGGCAAAACCCCTTGCTGAA
>NW_028324514.1:0-10160 GCF_052110815.1 Crocodylus siamensis | reverse complement strand
CCCCAGACAATCGAATGGGGCCTGGCAGCCACCAGGTCAACCCCAGGTAAGTGAAAGAGGCCTTGCACCCACCAGGTCAGCCCCCTGCCACCCTATGGGGCCTGCAGCCACCAGGTTAACCCCAGGCAAGTGAATGGGGCCTTGCAGCCACCAGGGAAACCCCAGGAAAGTGAACGGGGCCTTGCAGCCACCAGAAAACCACAGGCAAGCGAATGGGGCTTTTCAGCGGATAGGTCAACAACCTGCAAGCCTATGGGGCCGTGCAGCCACCAGGTAAACCCCAGGCAAGCGAATGGGGCTTTGCAGCCACCAGGACAACCCAAGGGAAGCGAATGGGGCCTTGCGGACACCAGGTCAACCCAATGCAAGCGAAAGGGGACTTGCAGCCAAAGGTCAATCCCAGGTAAGAGAATGCGGCCTTGCAGCCACCAGGTCAACCCCAGGTAAGAGAATGCGGCCTTGCAGCCACCTGGTAAACCACAGGAAAGCGAATGGGGCCTTGCAGCCACCAGGTCTAGCCAATGCAAGCGAATTGGGCCTTGCCCGGGTGCTGTGGGGCACTCCTTGGAGGCTTAAGCCCCGGTGGCTGGGGCACTTGATGGAGGCTTGAGCCCCTGGAGAGGTCAACCACAGGCATGCCTAGGTGGATTTTTGGAGCCACCAGGTCAACCCCAGGCAAGCGAATGGGGCCTTGCAGCCCACAGGTCAACCCCAGGAAAGCAAGTCGTGCCTTGCAAATCACCAGGTCAACCCACTGTAAGCGAATGGGACCTTGCAGACACCACGTCAACCCAATGCAAGCGAATGGGGCCTTGCAGCCACCAGGTCAACCCCAGGTAAGTGAAAGAGGCCTTGCACCCACAAGGTCAACCCCCTGCCACCCTATGGGGCCCTGCAGCCACCAGGTCAACCCCAGGCAAGTGAATGGGGCCTTGCAGCCACCAGGTCAACCCCAGGAAAGTGAATGGGGCCTTGCAGCCACCAGAAAACCACAGGCAAGCGAATGGGGCTTTTCAGCGGATAGGTCAACAATCTGCAAGCCTATGGGGCCGTGCAGCCACCAGGTAAACCCCAGGCAAGTGAATGGGGCCTTGCAGACACCAGGTCAACCCAATGCAAGCTAATGGGGCCTTGCAGCCGCCAGGTAAAGCCAATGCAAGTGAATGGGGCCTTGCAGACACCACGTAAACCCAATGGAAGCGAATTGGGCCTTGCAGCCACCAGGTCAACCCCAGGTAAGTGAAAGGGGCCTTGCAGCCAAAGGTCAATCCCAGGTAAGAGAATGCAGCCTTGCAGCCACCAGGTCAACCCCAGGTAAGAGAATGCGGCCTTGCAGCCACCAGGTAAACCACAGGGAAGTGAATGGGGCCTTGCAGCAACCACGTCAACCCGAGGTAAGTGAATGGGGCCTTGCAGCCACCAGGTCAACCCAATGCAAGCGAATGGGGCCTTGCAGCCACCAGGTCAACCCCAGGTAAGAGAATGCGGCCTTGCAGACACCTGGTAAACCACAGGAAAGCGAATGGGGCCTTGCAGCCACCAGGTCTAGCCAATGCAAGCGAATGGGGCCTTGCAGCCACCAGGTCAACCCCAGGTAAGTGAAAGAGGCCTTGCACCCACAAGGTCAACCCCCTGCCACCCTATGGGGCCCTGCAGCCACCAGGTCAACCCCAGGCAAGTGAAAGGGGCCTTGAAGCCAACAGGTCAACCCCAGGAAAGTGAATGGGGCCTTGCAGCCACCAGAAAACCACAGGCAAGCGAATGGGGCTTTTCAGCGGGTAGTTCAACAACCTGCAAGCCTATGGGGCCGTGCAGCCACCAGGTAAACCCCAGGCAAGCGAATGGGGCTTTGCAGCCACCAGGACAACCCGAGGGAAGCGAATGGGGCCTTGCGGACACCAGGTCAACCCAATGCAAGCGAAAGGGGACTTGCAGCCAAAGGTCAATCCCAGGTAAGAGAATGCGGCCTTGCAGCCACCAGGTCAACCCCAGGTAAGTGAAAGAGGCCTTGCACCCACAAGGTCAACCCCCTGCCACCCTATGGGGCCCTGCAGCCACCAGGTCAACCCCAGGCAAGTGAATGGGGCCTTGCAGCCACCAGGTCAACCCCAGGAAAGTGAATGGGGCCTTGCAGCCACCAGAAAACCACAGGCAAGCGAATGGGGCTTTTCAGCGGATAGGTCAACAATCTGCAAGCCTATGGGGCCGTGCAGCCACCAGGTAAACCCCAGGTAAGTGAATGGGGCCTTGCAGACACCAGGTCAACCCAATGCAAGCTAATGGGGCCTTGCAGCCGCCAGGTAAAGCCAATGCAAGTGAATGGGGCCTTGCAGACACCACGTAAACCCAATGGAAGCGAATTGGGCCTTGCAGCCACCAGGTCAACCCCAGGTAAGTGAAAGGGGCCTTGCAGCCAAAGGTCAATCCCAGGTAAGAGAATGCAGCCTTGCAGCCACCAGGTCAACCCCAGGTAAGAGAATGCGGCCTTGCAGCCACCAGGTAAACCACAGGGAAGTGAATGGGGCCTTGCAGCCACCAGGAAAAGCCAATGCAAGTGAATGGGGCCTTGCAGACACCACGTCAACCCAATTCAAGCGAATGGGGCCTTGCAGCCACCAGGTCAACCCCAGGCAAGTGAATAGGGCCTTGCAGCCACCGCGTCAACCCGAGGCAAGTGAATGGGGCCTTGCAGCCACCAGGTCAACCCCAGGAAAGTGAATGGGGCCTTGCAGCCACCAGGTAAACCACAGGCAAGTGAAAGGGGCCTTTGAGCCACCAGGTCAACAACCTGCAAGCCTATGGGGCCCTGCAGCCGACAGGTCAATCCCAGCCAAGCAAATGGGGATTTCCAGCCAGCAGGTCAACCCAATGCAAGCGAACGGGGCCTGACAGCCAGCAGGTAAATCCAATGCCAGTGAATGGGGCCTTGGAGACACCACGTCAACCTAATGCAAGCGAATGGGGCCTTGCAGCCACCAGGTCAAACCCAGGTAGAGTGAAAGGGGCCTTGCACCCACCAGGTCAACCCCCTGCCACCCTATGGGGCCCTGCAGCCACCAGGTCAAACCCAGGCAAGCGAATGGGGCCCTGCAGCTATCAGGTCAACCCCAGGAAAGTGAATGGAGCCTTGCAGCCACCAGGTAAACCACAGGCAAGTGAATCGGGCCTTGCAGCCACCAGGTCAAACCCCTGAAAGCCTATGGAGCCCTGCAGCAGCCACATCAACCCCAGGCAAGCGAATGCAGCCACCACGACAACCCGAGGGAAGCGAATGGGGCCTTGCAGACACCAGGTTAACCCAAAGCAAGCGAATGGGGCCTGGCAGACACCAGGTCATCCCCAGCTAACTGAATGCGGCCTTGGAGCCACCAGAACAACCCCAGGCAAGCGAATGGGGCCTTGCAGCCACCAGGAGAACCCCAGGCAATCGAATGGGGCCTGGCAGCCACCAGGTCAAGCCCAGACAATCGAATGGGGCCCTGTAGCCAGCAGGTGAACCCGAGGGTAGCGAATGGGCCCTTGGAGACACCAGGTGAACCCAGTGCAAGCGAATGGGGCATTGCAGTCACCAGGTCAACCCCAGGCAAGCGAAGGGACCTGGCCCTGGTGTTGCCGGGCACTCCTTGGAGGCTTAAGCCCGGGTGGGGGGGTCACTTGATGGAGGATTAAGCCCCTGGGGGTTGTGCGGGTTCGGAGTTCTCACTCCCGGTGCTTGTATGGGAATGAAGCCCCGGGCGCCTGCAAGTCCGGGCACCAGGTCAACCCCAGGCATGTTTAGGGGAAGTATTGGAGCCCAGGTCAACCCCAGGCAAGCGAATGGGGCTTGAAGCCACCAGGTCAAGCCCAGACCAGCGAATGGGGCCTTGCAGCCACCAGGCCAACCCCAGACAAGTGAATTGGGCCTTGCAGCCACCAGGACAACCGCAGGGAAGCGAATGGAGCCTTGCAGATACCAGGTCAACACAATGCCAGCAAATGGGGCCTGGCAGCCACCAGGTCAACCCGAGGCAATCGAATGGGGCCTTGCAGACACCAGGTCAACCCCACGTAAGAGAATGCAGCCTTGCAGCCACCAGATCAACCACAGGAAGGTGAATAGGGGCCTTGCAGCCACCACGTAAACCACAGGCATGCGAATGGGGTCTTGCAGCCACCAGGTCTACCCCTGCAAGCCTATGGGGCCCTGCAGCCAACAGGTCACCCCCAGGAAAGCAAGTGGTGCCTTGCAAATCACCAGGTCAACCCACTGTAAGCGAATGGGACCTTGCAGACACCACGTCAACCCAATGCAAGAGAATGGGGCCTTGCAGCCACCAGGTCAACCCCAGGTAAGTGAAAGAGGCCTTGCACCCACAAGGTCAACCCCCTGCCACCCTATGGGGCCCTGCAGCCACCAGGTCAACCCCAGGCAAGTGAATGGGGCCTTGCAGCCACCAGGTCAACCCCAGGAAAGTGAATGGGGCCTTGCAGCCACCAGGTAAACCACAGGCAAGCGAATGGGGCCTTGCAGCCACCAGGTCAACAACCTACAAGCCTATGGGGCCCTGCAGCCGACACATCAACCCCAGTCAAGCGAATGGGGCTTTCCAGCCACCAGGTCTACCCCAGGTAAGTGAAAGGGGTCTTGCACCCACCAGGTCAACCCCCTGCCACCCTATGGGGCCCTGCAGCCACCAGGTCAACCCCAGGCAAGCGAATAGGGCTTTGCAGCCACCACGACAACCCGAGGGAAGCCAATGGGGCCTTGCAGACACCAGGTTAACCCAAAGCAAGCGAATGGGGCCTGGCAGACACCAGGTCATCCTCAGCTAACTGAATGCGGCCTTGGAGCCACCAGAACAACCCCAGGCAAGCGAATGGGGCCTTGCAGCCACCAGGAGATCCCCAGACAATCGAATGGGGCCTGGCAGCCACCAGGTCAACCCCAGGTAAGTGAAAGAGGCCTTGCACCCACCAGGTCAGCCCCCTGCCACCCTATGGGGCCTGCAGCCACCAGGTTAACCCCAGGCAAGTGAATGGGGCCTTGCAGCCACCAGGGAAACCCCAGGAAAGTGAACGGGGCCTTGCAGCCACCAGAAAACCACAGGCAAGCGAATGGGGCTTTTCAGCGGATAGGTCAACAACCTGCAAGCCTATGGGGCCGTGCAGCCACCAGGTAAACCCCAGGCAAGCGAATGGGGCTTTGCAGCCACCAGGACAACCCAAGGGAAGCGAATGGGGCCTTGCGGACACCAGGTCAACCCAATGCAAGCGAAAGGGGACTTGCAGCCAAAGGTCAATCCCAGGTAAGAGAATGCGGCCTTGCAGACACCTGGTAAACCACAGGAAAGCGAATGGGGCCTTGCAGCCACCAGGTCTAGCCAATGCAAGCGAATTGGGCCTTGCAGCCACCAGGTCTACCCCTTCAAGCCTATGGGGCCCTGCAGCCCACAGGTCAACCCCAGGAAAGCAAGTAGTGCCTTGCAAATCACCAGGTCAACCCACTGTAAGCGAATGGGACCTTGCAGACACCACGTCAACCCAATGCAAGCGAATGGGGCCTTGCAGCCACCAGGTCAACCCCAGGTAAGTGAAAGAGGCCTTGCACCCACAAGGTCAACCCCCTGCCACCCTATGGGGCCCTGCAGCCACCAGGTTAACCCCAGGCAAGTGAAAGGGGCCTTGCAGCCACCAGGTCAACCCCAGGAAAGTGAATGGGGCCTTGCAGCCACCAGAAAACCACAGGCAAGCGAATGGGGCTTTTCAGCGGGTAGTTCAACAACCTGCAAGCCTATGGGGCCGTGCAGCCACCAGGTAAACCCCAGGCAAGCGAATGGGGCTTTGCAGCCACCTGGACAACCCGAGGGAAGCGAATGGGGCCTTGCGGACACCAGGTCAACCCAATGCAAGCGAAAGGGGACTTGCAGCCAAAGGTCAATCCCAGGTAAGAGAATGCGGCCTTGCAGCCACCAGGTCAACCCCAGGTAAGTGAAAGAGGCCTTGCACCCACAAGGTCAACCCCCTGCCACCCTATGGGGCCCTGCAGCCACCAGGTCAACCCCAGGCAAGTGAATGGGGCCTTGCAGCCACCAGGTCAACCCCAGGAAAGTGAATGGGGCCTTGCAGCCACCAGAAAACCACAGGCAAGCGAATGGGGCTTTTCAGCGGATAGGTCAACAATCTGCAAGCCTATGGGGCCGTGCAGCCACCAGGTAAACCCCAGGCAAGTGAATGGGGCCTTGCAGACACCAGGTCAACCCAATGCAAGCTAATGGGGCCTTGCAGCCGCCAGGTAAAGCCAATGCAAGTGAATGGGGCCGAATTGGGCCTTGCAGCCACCAGGTCAACCCCAGGTAAGTGAAAGGGGCCTTGCAGCCAAAGGTCAATCCCAGTTAAGAGAATGCAGCCTTGCAGCCACCAGGTCAACCCCAGGTAAGAGAATGCGGCCTTGCAGCCACCAGGTAAACCACAGGGAAGTGAATGGGGCCTTGCAGCCACCAGGTCTAGCCAATGCAAGCGAATGGGGCCTTGCAGCCACCAGGTCAACCCAATGCAAGCGAATGGGGCCTTGCAGCCACCAGGTAAAGCCAATGCAAGTGAATGGGGCCTTGCAGACACCACGTCAACCCAATGCAAGCGAATGGGGCCTTGCAGCCACCAGGTCAACCCCAGGCAAGTGAATAGGGCCTTGCAGCCACCACGTCAACCCGAGGCAAGTGAATGGGGCCTTGCAGCCACTAGGTCAACCCCAGGTAAGAGAATGCGGCCTTGCAGCCACCAGGTAAACCACAGGCAAGTGAATGGGGCCTTTGAGCCACCAGGTCAACAACCTGCAAGCCTATGGGGCCCTGCAGCCGACAGGTCAATCCCAGCCAAGCAAATGGGGATTTTCAGCCAGCAGGTCAACCCAATGCAAGCGAAATGGGCCTGGCAGCCAGCAGGTAAATCCAATGCTAGTGAATGGGGCCTTGGAGACACCACGTCAACCTAATGCAAGCGAATGGGGCCTTGCAGCCACCAGGTCAAACCCAGGTAGAGTGAAAGGGGCCTTGCACCCACCAGGTCAACCCCCTGCCACCCTATGGGGCCCTGCAGCCACCAGGTCAAACCCAGGCAAGCGAATGGGGCCCTGCAGCTATCAGGTCAACCCCAGGAAAGTGAATGGAGCCTTGCAGCCACCAGGTAAACCACAGGCAAGTGAATCGGGCCTTGCAGCCACCAGGTCAAACCCCTGAAAGCCTATGGAGCCCTGCAGCAGCCACATCAACCCCAGGCAAGCGAATGCGGCTCTGCAGCCACCACGACAACCCGAGGGAAGCGAATGGGACCTTGCAGACACCAGGTGAACCCAGTGCAAGCGAATGGGGCATTGCAGTCACCAGGTCAACCCCAGGCAAGCGAAGGGACCTGGCCCTGGTGTTGCCGGGCACTCCTTGGAGGCTTAAGCCCGGGTGGGGGGGTCACTTGATGGAGGATTAAGCCCCTGGGGGTTGTGCGGGTTCGGAGTTCTCACTCCCGGTGCTTGTATGGGAATGAAGCCCCGGGCGCCTGCAAATCCGGGCACCAGGCCAACCCCAGGCATGTTTAGGGGAAGTATTGGAGCCCAGGTCAACCCCAGGCAAGCGAATGGGGCTTGAAGCCACCAGGTCAAGCCCAGACCAGCGAATGGGGCCTTGCAGCCACCAGGTCAACCCCAGACAAGTGAATTGGGCCTTGCAGCCACCAGGACAACTGCAGGGAAGCGAATGGAGCCTTGCAGATACCAGGTCAACACAATGCCAGCAAATGGGGCCTGGCAGCCACCAGGTCAACCCGAGGCAATCGAATGGGGCCTTGCAGCCACCAGGTCAACCCCACGTAAGAGAATGCAGCCTTGCAGCCACCAGATCAACCACAGGAAGGTGAATAGGGGCCTTGCAGCCACCAGGTAAACCACAGGCATGCGAATGGGGTCTTGCAGCCACCAGGTCTACCCCTGCAAGCCTATGGGGCCCTGCAGCCAACAGGTCACCCCCAGGAAAGCAAGTGGTGCCTTGCAAATCACCAGGTCAACCCACTGTAAGCGAATGGGACCTTGCAGACACCACGTCAACCCAATGCAAGAGAATGGGGCCTTGCAGCCACCAGGTCAACCCCAGGTAAGTGAAAGAGGCCTGCACCCACAAGGTCAACCCCCTGCCACCCTATGGGGCCCTGCAGCCACCAGGTCAACCCCAGGTAAGTGAAAGAGGCCTTGCACCCACAAGGTCAACCCCCTGCCACCCTATGGGGCCCTGCAGCCACCAGGTCAACCCCAGGCAAGTGAATGGGGCCTTGCAGCCACCAGGTCAACCCCAGGAAAGTGAATGGGGCCTTGCAGCCACCAGAAAACCACAGGCAAGCGAATGGGGCTTTTCAGCGGATAGGTCAACAATCTGCAAGCCTATGGGGCCGTGCAGCCACCAGGTAAACCCCAGGCAAGTGAATGGGGCCTTGCAGACACCAGGTCAACCCAATGCAAGCTAATGGGGCCTTGCAGCCGCCAGGTAAAGCCAATGCAAGTGAATGGGGCCTTGCAGACACCACGTAAACCCAATGGAAGCGAATTGGGCCTTGCAGCCACCAGGTCAACCCCAGGTAAGTGAAAGGGGCCTTGCAGCCAAAGGTCAATCCCAGTTAAGAGAATGCAGCCTTGCAGCCACCAGGTCAACCCCAGGTAAGAGAATGCGGCCTTGCAGCCACCAGGTAAACCACAGGGAAGTGAATGGGGCCTTGCAGCCACCAGGTCTAGCCAATGCAAGCGAATGGGGCCTTGCAGCACCAGGTCAACCCAATGCAAGCGAATGGGGCCTTGCAGCCACCAGGTAAAGCCAATGCAAGTGAATGGGGCCTTGCAGACACCACGTCAACCCAATGCAAGCGAATGGGGCCTTGCAGCCACCAGGTCAACCCCAGGCAAGTGAATAGGGCCTTGCAGCCACCACGTCAACCCGAGGCAAGTGAATGGGGCCTTGCAGCCACTAGGTCAACCCCAGGAAAGTGAATGGGGCCTTGCAGCCACCAGGTAAACCACAGGCAAGTGAATGGGGCCTTTGAGCCACCAGGTCAACAACCTGCAAGCCTATGGGGCCCTGCAGCCGACAGGTCAATCCCAGCCAAGCAAATGGGGATTTTCAGCCAGCAGGTCAACCCAATGCAAGCGAAATGGGCCTGGCAGCCAGCAGGTAAATCCAATGCCAGTGAATGGGGCCTTGGAGACACCACGTCAACCTAATGCAAGCGAATGGGGCCTTGCAGCCACCAGGTCAAACCCAGGTAGAGTGAAAGGGGCCTTGCACCCACCAGGTCAACCCCCTGCCACCCTATGGGGCCCTGCAGCCACCAGGTCAAACCCAGGCAAGCGAATGGGGCCCTGCAGCTATCAGGTCAACCCCAGGAAAGTGAATGGAGCCTTGCAGCCACCAGGTAAACCACAGGCAAGTGAATCGGGCCTTGCAGCCACCAGGTCAAACCCCTGAAAGCCTATGGAGCCCTGCAGCAGCCACATCAACCCCAGGCAAGCGAATGCGGCTCTGCAGCCACCACGACAACCCGAGGGAAGCGAATGGGACCTTGCAGACACCAGGTTAACCCAAAGCAAGCGAATGGGGCCTGGCAGACACCAGGTCATCCCCAGCTAACTGAATGCGGCCTTGGAGCCACCAGAACAACCCCAGGCAAGCGAATGGGGCCTTGCAGCCACCAGGAGAACCCCAGGCAATCGAATGGGGCCTGGCAGCCACCAGGTCAAGCCCAGACAATCGAATGGGGCCCTGTAGCCAGCAGGTGAACCCGAGGGTAGCGAATGGGCCCTTGGAGACACCAGGTGAACCCAGTGCAAGCGAATGGGGCATTGCAGTCACCAGGTCAACCCCAGGCAAGCGAAGGGACCTGGCCCTGGTGTTGCCGGGCACTCCTTGGAGGCTTAAGCCCGGGTGGGGGGGTCACTTGATGGAGGATTAAGCCCCTGGGGGTTGTGCGGGTTCGGAGTTCTCACTCCCGGTGCTTGTATGGGAATGAAGCCCCGGGCGCCTGCAAATCCGGGCACCAGGCCAACCCCAGGCATGTTTAGGGGAAGTATTGGAGCCCAGGTCAACCCCAGGCAAGCGAATGGGGCTTGAAGCCACCAGGTCAAGCCCAGACCAGCGAATGGGGCCTTGCAG
>NW_028324513.1:0-1000 GCF_052110815.1 Crocodylus siamensis | reverse complement strand
TACGACCCAGAAGAAGGGTCAGGGGGCCAGGCATGGCTATGGGCCACCTGAGCCCCAAGCGTGGGAAGGGCGCGAGCGAGGCCTAGAGCGGGCGAGAAGCGCGAGCATAGGCCCTGGTAGGGCGAGAGCGTGAAAAGGCGTGAGGCGTGCGAGCGTAAGCCCCGCTGAGGGCAGGGGAGCGAGAGCACGAGTAGCGCGAGGCATAGGCCCCAGAGGGGGCGAGAGCGCGAAAGGCGCGAGCGAGACCCCAGCATGGGCAGGGGAGCATGAGAAACGCAAGGCAGGCCATAGAGCGGCCGTGAATACGGGAATAGGGAGCCCAGGTAGGTCAGACTGGGTTCAAGGGCCCCAGAAGGGCGGGCACGCATATCAGAGAGGCCCCCGAGAGGGCGCGTATACCGGAGAGGCCTTGTAAAGGGCAAGCATAAGATTAGAGCGTCCAGTGAGGGCGAGGACACGGGAGAAGCCCAGACAAGGGCGAGTCGATCGGGAAGCCCCTGAAAGGGGCGAGGGCAGGTCTAGGGAGCCCGGAAGGGCGGAGCACGCGAGCAGGAGCCCGGAGAGGGCGCGCATATTGGAGAGGCCCCGAAGAGGGAGCGTATCCCGGAGAGGCCCCGGGGAGGGCACGTCCACAGAGATGCGAGAACGTGCGGAACACCGGCGAGGCTTGGGCGTGGTGTTGGGGGCGGAAGGAGCCACGCGACGCCCTGGGGGGGTGCGCCGAGAGAGATCCGTATAGGACAGGAGCACCGGGTCCGAGAAGCCCGGGGAAGGCAGCCTCCCATTAATATTACATAAATGGCAAAGATGTGGCGGGCGAGGTGAGGGTGCCAGAAGGGCAACTTGGCGCGGTATGGGTGCAGGAGAGATCACGGCCACTCCTGGGCCCTGCCCCGTGACGGGGTGGATGTGCGCGCTGGGGGGTTGGAGAGGAGCTTTCCCTGTCTCTGACTTTGTGCCGTTGCATCCCCTCTTTGGGATGACAAGGTTTTTGTTCCAT
>NW_028324512.1:0-3059 GCF_052110815.1 Crocodylus siamensis | reverse complement strand
TTGTTGAACTGCATTCTGTTGTTTTCTGCCCACTTATCTAACTTGCATGCTCACCATGATCCCATCCTCTGTGATGGTCAGCATGTCAGCCACCAGGTAGGTCCCTGGTGGTGGCGGCTCCAATGCTGGTTCGAATGCCGTCTACGATGGGGGTTGGGGGTTTGTTCCCTGCTCACCTTTGACCAGTAGCAGCTGTCTGCGTTGCCGTGCTCAACAACAAACGATCGATCGCACGTCTGGTCTCAAAAGCCTGTGCCCTGGAAAAGCCAGGAGGTGTGCTCTTCCATGCTTCAGCCCCCACATTTTCCAGTGGTGCCCCTCACTCTTGACCCACAGCCCCCGCTATTTCTCACTGTGTCCCTCACTCCCAACCCTCAGGACCTCATTTTTCAGTGGGGCCCCTCGCTCCTGACTCTTGGCCCTGCTCGTGCCCAGCAGAAACTCACACTATTCCAGTCCTGCACTCCTCTCGCACAAACCCCACCTCTGCCGATGCCCCCCAGTCCCACCCCCGGCTCCTCGGGCCCCGTGGCCTGGCTTGCTCTGCCCCAGAGCCCCCTCGGTCCTGTTTTAGCTCTGCTTCCCTCACAACTGCCCTGGCCCTGCAGCCTTCGGCACTCGGCTCCGGGAAGGTCCTCACACGGATGACAGCTCCTCGAAGACCCCCGGCTGGAGCCTGGGGCTGCTCCGACACCTTGCTTGTGGAGAGGAGACAAAACCCTGCTGCGTGGCAACTTGACAATTCCTAGCCAAAAAAAAATCCCCAGAAAAAAATCTCTTCTCAGTTGGGACATAGTGTGACGCGGGGTTGATATAAAAATCGTGGTTCGTTTCTCGGGAGGTGGAAAAAGACCTTCACAGACACACTCTATTAGCAACACAAAAGGTATATATTTGCAAATAGGGGCAGAGAGAGAGACAAAAGATCTATCACTCTGCCCCCGAGCACAATCATTAGCAGGCTTTTATCCCCCCTCTCCTGACCACGTGTGTAGAAGGAGGAATTTTTACAACTCATTTCCGGTTCATACAAACATATATGTAAACATGTCGCTTCATACGTCCCATGTGCATTATAATTAACTACTTAAGTATGCGGGGCGGGTAGGCTTAATATGCATTAGGCTATCACGCGTGCGTGGATGGAACCCAAGGTTACTCAAGGTTCAACCTGAAGGCAAAAAATGGCATTTGCTCTTATCTTAGCCTTAGGAATGTGGGGTCATGAAAGAAAGTGTGATTTAGTGTAACAAAGAGATAGTAAATTTGCAGGACAGAGAGGGAGTGATACCTTAGTACAATGGGCTTTTGGTGGTTTTTCCCATCAATTTCCAACCCCCCCCTTCCCTCTCCCATTAAGGAGACAAGGAGGGGTAGCAGCTGTGTTTTTTTTTTTTTCCCTAAATCTGCTATTGATAATGTATTTTTAATAATATTTCTAACAGGGTGAAGGTGGGACTGTGGTGAGTGTTTTGTGAGGACCATTGTGGTGATTTGTCAGCTTTTGGGGGGAAATATATTTCTGTGGGAAACTGGGTTATTGCTCCCCCTCCCCCCAACTTCTTGTGCAAGTCTGTGGAAATATGGCGACACTCCTGTGGAAAACGGTGGGGTGAGACGCAAAGTGTGTGGTGAGCCCGCCCGCCCGAGGGGCGCGGGACGTGGCGGCGGGCTGGGCGGCTTGAGCCGACTGGCGCAGGCATTTCCCTCCCCGCCAATCAGGAGACGGCAGGAGGAAGAGTTGAGCGCCCTGCCTTGGAGACAAGGTGACAAAGTGGCGCTGAGGGGAACTGGCCCCGCCGAGCTTTCCTATTGGTCCCCCCTCGGGGGGCGGGGCCGCCAGCAGGGATAAAAGGCCGCGTGCCGAGCACGCCGGCGGTCTCGGCGACGGACGACGGCGGGGGGCAGAGAAGAGCTGGTAGAGCAGGCCAGCGGGGAGGAGCGGCAATCCCGGAAGCGCCCTGAAGAGGCGGGAGCGGCGGATCCCTGCCCCAGCAGGGAAGACGGGCTGAGAAGAGCTGGCCAGCGGGGGGGAGCGGTAACCCCAGAAGCGCCCTGAAGAGGCGGCGGTTCCTGCTCCGCCGCGGCACGAGCGGTAATCTCGGAAGCGCCCGGAAGAGGCTGCGCCCGGACGGGGTGAGGCGGAGCTTCCTGCAGCTTCTGTGCCGGGGAGGGGGGGCAGCACATGGGCTGCTGTCGGGGACCTACGGCCCCTCTGGAGGCCCGGGGGGGTGTCAGGCTGTGGGGAGTGACGTCCCGAGCCACGTGGGTGCTGCGCGGCTCGTAGTGCCTGTCAAGCACCGGTGACCCGGGGCGCGGGCAGCGGCCGGGCTTGCACGTCCCCGTGCTTTGCCTGAAGGCGCCATTCGGGGGGCGGCGGGCGAGGTCCAGGGGCCTCGACCGCAGTGCTTCCCTTAAGGCGTTCTTCAGGGGGCGGAGCCTCAGGTCCGTAGTCATTTCCGGTGCGCCCTACGGTGTCATTTGTGGGGACAGCGAGCAGGGTGGGTTTGTCTCTGCCCGCGGTCCCGTCTTAAGGCATCGTTCGGGTGAGCAGCGGGGAGGGCCGGAGGGCCCCCGCGGCCCTCCCTCAAGGTGTCATTTGGGTGGGCAGCGGCAAGGTCCGTAGGCCTCCGCTGTGCTCCCTTAAGGTGCCGTTTGGGTCGGCGGCGGGAAGGTCCGAGCCTCTGGAGTGTCTTCCTTAAGGCGCTTTTCGGGCGGGGCAGCGGGCAAGGTCCCGAGGGCTCTGCCCGTGGCCCCTCCTTAAGGCGGCTTTTGGGGCTGCAGCAGGCAAGGGCCGGGAGGTCTCCGCTGCCTGCTCTCGGGGTCATCTTGCCGAGCTGCGGTGTGGTGCTGCCCTGCTCGCAAAAGGGTCAAGCACTGGCAGCCTGTCACCCCCCCAGCCCGGGCTAGGTGTGGTGCTGCCTAGTTCTATGGGCGGTCAAGCACTGACGGTCACTTGAGGGGGCTTGTGCGCTCGCAAGGCCGTCGGGGAGTAGGGCGCATTGGTTGTTGCCAAAACAGAGGAGCAGAGAAGACAACAGAAAAGCAGGCACGAGCTG
>NW_028324511.1:0-30003 GCF_052110815.1 Crocodylus siamensis | reverse complement strand
CTCTTGGGTTTTTTTAGGTCCATGGTGTGGTGAATGATACAATAGCTTTTGTAAAGGACATAATCACAACTGAAATTAATAGTGCAACAGACAATCCTGTATCCTTCTTCCGTTTGTTTGGTTTTTTTATAAAATGTTGTTTGGTTACTTTTTTTCTTCCTTCTAAGTAACTATTTGCTAACTAGGCATAAAGTTCACTGTAGACCTTCCAGTCCAATGGGCTGCCAAGGTTGCCAACAGCCCACGTATCTGGTATAACTATGTTGGCCCTGAACTAGCAAATCACTTAGTCAGTGGGACTACCTATGCTTTAAAGCAGGAGTGTCTGACCTCATGGCTCCATGGTCCTCAGGGGCCAGATGATAGGGGTGTGTAAAGTGGGTCCTATTCAATTCAGATTTGGCCCGAATCAGGAACAGTGATGCAGTTTGTTGATTTGGATCACAGTCCCTGATTTGATTCAGCCAAATCCAAATCTGAAGATTCGATGCTGATTCGTTGAAGTTTTTTCTACATACATTATGGTAGCAAGTGTGGCTCATGACTTTTGTGATGCTGGAATGCATGGAGCGTCTCACAGGCATGTGGGGGGGCAGCCCTCCATGTGCTTGGTGGCCAGGTCTGCTGGAGAGCATGCAGGGGGCTCCCCCCGGGTCCCTCTGGCTCAGCGATTGGCTACAGTGGGACCCCAGGTGCCCCCCAGACCCAGGAAGCACCAGTCACCAAGCTGGGTGGATGTGGGGGAGCCCCTGTGTGCTCCCGGGCAGACCCAGAAGTGCTTCTGGTCCACTTCCAGGTCCACTGCTGAGCACGCTGGAGAGCCCCCCATGATCATGTGCCCCAGCATCACAGCACTCATGAGCCCCTGCTACCTAGAGGTTTGTAGAAAAAACATTTAAAGGTGTGCCTATGTCCGAATCTTTCCAAATCTCTCTGAATCAATTCGGGGGAGTTCCAGTTCAATTTGGAGAGGTTAAAGGGTCCTCTGATATGATTTGGATTCAGAGATTTGGCCACCGAATCAGGCCAGATCTCTGTCGAATCAAATCAGGGACTGAAGCTTTGCACAGCCCTGCTAGATGAGTGCCATGGGGTTGGTCCATGGGCTGGATCAGGCTCATGGACCCATGCCTGCATGCCTGATCCAGTGCAGGGTGGATATGGGATGCCAGCCCAAGCAAGTGCCATGGGCAGCACAGCCTGGGACTCAGCCTGAGCAAATGCCATGGGTAACACAGTCCAAGACCAGCCCCAGCCAGCACTGTGGGCTGGGGTGGACTCAGAAGGGGCAGAGTGTGATGCAGTTGCACACCCCCCTTGATTCTTGTTTCACCCATAGTTTAAAACTAACTGCCTGGCAATGGCAGCAGTGATGAAGACCACTGAGGTCCTGGCTCACTATAATACACCTGATTCCTTCTAAGCTCGCCATTCCACAGGTGTTAACAACCCTCTCTTCCTCTTAATGGTCTTGAGTGGTTCCACTAATCAAGCTAGTCTTTGTTCTGCAATTCTGCTGTTCTGCTGCTCCCTCTAAAATAGCTCCTGTTTCACAGCCTTGCTTTTAATTCTAGCTAAAAACATTAACTTAGGTGTGAAAATGCTAATTGAGACAAACATTAACTTAGGTGTGGAAATAACTTTCAGGGAAGAACTGGATGCACTGTTCTGCAATTCTGCTGGCTGTTTGCTGCTCCCTGTAAAGTAGTTTCTATGTCATAGCCTTGCTTTTAACTCTACCCCATGGGCTGAAAGTTGAGCATATCTGGGTTAGATGAGCATTCATCAGTAATTGTTTAGATACTGTGGATCCTTCTTTGCCTCTGGGCAAAGAAATGGACTCAGTCACTCTCCAGGTCTCTTCCTGTCCCATTTTCTATGATCCCATCTCACTCATTTTATAAAAGACTTTCTTAAGCTGTATCTCTTTAATGAAACAGTTAGGGTCTGGGTTTGGAGTTTGGTTTTTTTTTAGCATTTTCTGAAAAGTGAATGTGCGGATGTGACACACTCTGTGTGTGTGTGTGTGTGCGCGCACGCGCGTAAAAAAGCACCTGTTCTTTCTCCAATCAATTAGGATATTCATGTTATTCAGAGATATATGTACTTATGCAATGCTTTATTCATGTTTGCACCTTAACTTAGTTTTAAAGATGGTTTTTGCTGAAAGGGGAGAGACCATTTCTGGGGGAAATTTTCATGGTGAATACCCCGCAAAGGTAATTAAGCACTTGATTGAATATTATTTTCAGATTTGTTTTTTAAATAGTTGATTAAATACAGCGAGCTTCTCTCCTAGGCTCTGGACTACCTGGCAATCGGTGTTCATGAATTAGCTGCAATTAGTGAAAGGAGAATTGAAAGACTCTGCAACCCCTCACTCAGTGAGCTGCCTGCCTTTCTCGTCACTGAAGGGGGTCTGAACTCTGGTTTCATGATCGCACACTGTACAGCTGCAGCCCTGGGTGAGTTCATTAAAGGCTTAAGCAGTATTGACAAGGGGGCAAATTAGAAAGTTCAACTTACCTTGGGACTGAGTTAGTGAGGATGTCCCTATGAAGCAGGGGGCAGATCCTCCGTGGGCTGGATCCTTTGTGTGCATGACATGTACAGCCTTTGGGCTGTATCCATCTTGGGGAGGTGGGTCATCAGGTGTGCATGGTTTCTCTGTGGCCAGAGGACTTGTTTCAGGATCTGCCCCGTAGGGCTTCTTGCTGTTTCTCCAAGAGCTGTTGTATTGTCATGGCCAGCACTCAGAGTTTCTGCTCCTCACCTGCCATCCAGTTTTTGCTTTTTGGATTGTTGTTTGGCACACAAATCAGCAGCAGAGTGGTGATGTCAGCTCCTACATGCTGACCATGATGACACAGTAGTTCTGGCACCCACACCAAACCACTAATTGCCTCAGATAAATGGCTCTCAGCTCTTACAAATAATGTTTGCTTCCCCTTACCTCCAGATATGCAAATGTTGGGGCCTGAATGTTGAGTACAGCTGCAGTTATTTAGAATCACAGGGCTGGTTTCTGAAATGAATTATGCATGTACTTAACATTAGGCATGTGAGCAGTCCTGTTGATTTCAATGTGGACACTTATGATCCTTAAGAAATATGGAGCCACTTATATTCTTCCCTCTTCAAAGTGTTGGTGATTTCCCACCCACTTAATGAAGCTCTGCATTCTTAGGGCTCAGTATCTTCATCTGACAGCCAGATACATAAGTCAGTCCAAAGTCCTGTAAGATCTTAAGGTTTCCATGCACAGTATAGTAAGGACCAGCATAAAGGTGATCATATTATTTCTGGAAGAGATGAGGAGAAAGTGAAAAGAAAGGGAAGAGAACAGGCAAAGGAATAAAGGATGGTAAATAAAAACGGTCTTAATCAGTTGTGCAACAAAAAGGTCCACTGTTGTGTTTGTGTAAGAGAATTAAGAAAAAAATGACTCCAGCTACAAGTGTGGGAAAGAATGCTGCCAGGTTAGCAAGCATGGAATGTATTGCGAATGTAAAGTAATGCTATGCATTTAGTGCCATTGACAGATTCAACACATTCACTCAAGCCCACAAACTAAATCAGTGTAATAAGAGAGCTGCTTCTCAGCTCCCCACAAGCCTTTCCTCAGTGGTAGGCAGTACTTTGCCCCTCTGAATCCCCCAGTTTGAAGACCTTGACGATCTCATCAAGTTCAAAAACACAAGATTTGTGTAAGATGCAAGGCTTTTTTTGGTAAATCTTTTATTGGATCAGCGTATAGTTGGGGAAAAATGTTGGATGAGCTTTCAGGCATCAGGGACCCTGAGACCTGAGGAAGGGCACCTGATGTTGGAAAGCTTGTCCAACAGCTCTCAGCGATACAGTTAGTCTGGTAAAAGATATCCAAAAGACCCTTGTCTCTGTCATATTTCCTGGACCATCCCAGCTACAACACTTGAACACTACTGCAAACTTTGTGAGCATACAAAATACAGAAAGCCTATATAACAGGAGGTTCTTTGGGAATCCAATCCAAGACCTACATGACTATTTACACAAAGGTACACATCATCTGTGTTTTATCTCCTAGTCCCTATCCCAGGGGAGGCTGGTCCCTATGGTCTTACAAGCAGAGTTTTGGCAACAATAAAGTGCTCTTTTATAAAGAGGGTTAAGGCAACTACAATTCAGCCCTTCTGAAAGTATTTTCCCGTTAGAGTGCATGCTATCAGGCTGTTTATCAGTTTTCATTAGATAACTTGAAAGCTTTTCTCCTGGATTTGTAGTAGACTTTCTAAACCTTTTGTATGAGTCCTTTCTACACCTACTACTCTCAAATACATACATAAATACTTATAGTGCACAGTGTTCTAGGATATGTATTCTAGTACCTTAGACTCAGGTGCACAACAAATAAAAGATATTATTGATAGATTCATAGATTGATAGAAGTATGGGCCAGAAGGGATGTTAGCAAATGACTGAGTCCAATCCTCTGCACTGGGAAGGAAAGAACACTGGTATCAGGTGACCCCAGCCAGTTGTATGTCTAACCTCCTTTTAAAGACCTGCAAGGTAGGGAAGAGCAGCACCTCCCTTGAAAGCGCATTCCAAATTTTGGCAATCCTTACCATAAATTAGTTCTTCCTGATGTTTAACCAAAATCTGCTCTCTGTCAGTTTGTGGCCGTTGTTCCTAGTTACTCCAAGGGCTGCCCTGGTAAACAGAGCATCTCCTACTCCTTGCTGTCCCTCCCCCTGCAATGAATTTGTAGATGGCCACAAGATTACCTCTCAGCCTTCCCTTGCGGAAGCGGAAGAGATCCAGGGCCCTCAATCTCTCCTCATAGGGCTTTGCTTGCAGGCCCCTAACCGTACAAGTGGCCCTCCTCTGAATCCCTCGAGGTTGTCCATATCCCTCTTGAAGTGTGACACCCAAAACTAGATAGGTCATCTTGAACTCTTTATCACCCTCTTCCTTTACCTCACTTTCCAGGCATCTGTTCCATTACCATGTGAATACCTAGTTCTCTCCATTGTTCAAAACTGTCCTCCCACTGAGGACTTGGCTGAGAACCTTTCCAGGGATATTGCCTTTGGTAAAGGCTGTTCCTATTCTGGGATTGCTTGCATTCCTCCACCACATGGTTCATTACCTAGGAGCTGTAAGAAATAAGAAATTGTAAAGGATGCATTGATTGACTAGTGCAGCAGGTACTGTGAACTTTAGTGCCTTGACATCAGTCTAGATCCTGTCTTCCTGGGTAAGAACCTTAGCAGGTTTCTGTGAAATGAGTAGAATGTTATGGACCAAGGAAGTTTTACCTCTCCTTTCTTTAACCCCTTCCTTTTAGGGTATGAATCCATCTTCTGAAATCACCTGCTGAGGTGCACATCCACTGTCATGCTGCTTTGCACTTGCATGTTACAGTGAATTGCTTTAGATCAGAGGTGTAAAGTATTCATCCAGCTTTGACTTCTTCAGAACACCTAGATGATTGCAGAACACCAACCAGATAAGCTTCCCCTCCCACCCCCAGTGCTCATTCCTGTCCATGGCAGGGCGTTGGACTCAATGATCTGTCTAGGTCCCTTCTAACTCATTGATTCTATGATTCTTCAAAGCTAAGATGTATCTTGTTGATAAGGGAGACCTGTTAAGAATCTGTCCCTGTTTTTTAGTAGGATTTTGTTAATTTGGCCTTTTCCATTTTTCTAGACTGAGGATAAAACAAAATGCTGTGCATTTCTGATAAACACAATGCTGGTCCTTAAGTAATAGATGGGGTAGATAAGGAGCTCTGCCCCCCTCTCCCCCAAAAAAAATAAAATTAAAAAGCCCAGTGATATCTTCTAGATCTATAAGCATGGTGGACCTCAGGGATCTCTGGGCCTGCTTATAGTAGTTGGTGTCTCCATCTAGTGGTTCAGTGAAGAAACCAATACCAAACCACATGACATCTTGGAAATCACAGTTCACATATGCAGCAGGAACAAATAAAAAGTTAAATAATGTGTTATTCCAGGAAAGGGGTAAATTGGAAGGGGAGGAGAATTGACAGTGGAACCAAGGTTGTTAAATAAGCAAGGACCCAACTCAGCCCTGCAAACAAAATAAGCCGATAAACAAATTCAACAAAGTGAGACTTTTTCATACATTACATGTACTCCTATACATTCAGGAGGCAGGGCTGGAGTTTCATCTGGTATCTCTTGGTAGGAGACTGGTAACCTTCCCTTCCAGACTCTGGCTTCTTGTGCAGGGGAGGACTACTGCATTCAGCACTGGCTTTCAGTCAGCATGGGCACAGCATAATACTCTTTCTTGTTATGTGTTGCTATTTTTTTAGCTCTCCCTTTTCATCTCCAATGCCTTTGTATGTAAGCCAGCATTAACCGTTCTCCCGAGCATATACAGCAAGATGATTTCAGCTGTCACGTCAGAAGTTCTTACACCCACATTTGCCTGCCACCGGCCTAGCTGGAAATTCTGATCGCAACCTTCACATCAACTTAACTTGCAGGACTACAGCATTGGAGGGGGTGGAGTAGAGGAAGCATCCCCATTGTGCACAGATGGGGACAGGCAAGAAGGAAGTGGAACTTCTCAAAGCAGCTGAACTCCTGCTGCTGTTCCCACCCCTTTGCTCTCTTTCTCTGAGGTTGCTTGAAGTGCTGCTTTCTGCAGCTGTCATGATTGGCTCCTCTACCCCAGAAGGCGGGCAAGAGGAGCAGGCAGCAAATCAAGTAGGGATTTTCAGAAGTTTGCAGGAGGCCAACATGTTTTATGCCATCATGAGATTGGCTTCAGTCCCAGTCAGAATTCCCAGCCAAAACCCAAGTCTTGGCAATGCTGCTAGCCTCTCTGCGGGCAGTTCTGTTTGGTCACACTGTTTTTCCCAGGGTCAGCTCATAGCGTCAGTCATGTGCAGGCTCCCAGGAGCCTGTTGTTGTTTCCTCAAGCATGCCAACTGGCTTGTGGCCCAGTCCTGACAAGCTGCGTGTTGCTGTCCTGCACCTGGGAAGAGAGCGTCTTGGTTGCAGTCAGTCAGTCACTGTTGCTCTTGGAGCTCTGGAGCTCCCCAGCTGGCAGGGAGGCTGTAGCTGTATTCTATTTAGATGGCTTCTGAGTGAAAAATCTGGGGCCAAATAGAGCTTGAGCACTGTGAAAAGGGCTTTATTTCATCTCTCCTCAAGTGACAATGGATTTTACCAACTGAGCCCCCTCCTGCAAGTACAAATGTTTGGTTTGATCCTACAATCCCTTCTTAGTCAAAAACTCATTATTACTGGGGAAGTTTCATGGGAGCCAGAATTGTGTGACTGGGCCTGTTGTGAGGTTTACAATGGGGCATGGACAGTACAGTCTTGAAACAGGCCAACCTGCTCTTGGGGTGATTGAACCAATGGCTGTGATCCCTGATCTAGCACCGGGGGAGGTTGACATTCAGAGTGAGAGTTTGCACAGTGCTCATTAGAAATGGCTTGCTGCATCAGCTGATAGTCTCTGTCATTCCTCCAGCTATACCTTGGATAGTATGTTGGACAAAAAGAAACTGGATAAACTGGTCCCTTTGGAAATACCAAAAATGCCTTTTCCTGAAGCAGCAGACAAGACCATTTTCCAGACCTGTACTACTTCCATTTGTCAAGCTTGCCTCTGCTTTCTTCAGGGACTCTTTTACAACTGGAAGTTTGGTAGATTTGACCTCCGCAAACCATATACTGCAAGAAGTGATGGTCACCTGGAAAGGTCTGATGTGAGGTGGTCAGAAACTGAACTTGTGCAAGAAGAAGGAGAAGACTGAAGACAGCTCTGTTTAGCTGGAATGGGCCAAATGGAGAAACAGAATTATTTAGTCTTAAATTATACAAATGTATCCCACTCTAGTCCAGATATCCCGAAGCTTAGTACCAAAGGAGCTGGAAAAAAAAGTAGTCCTTGTAATTTCCTGGTTCTGGAGTCAAAATAGAGTGGTTTGGTCCCTACCATATGTTGAAACCATCCTCATGAACGCTTGAAGAGTTCATTCCGCCAGTAGCAAGGTTGGTGCCAGCGGGCACCGTGCGTCCTCACAGAGAGGGTGCCAAATAACAAAGAAGTAATGGTATACAGCAGCACAAAGGGGCACTCTACGTATGACCTACACCGGGAATCAAAGTTTGAATTTTTGGCTGGTAGATGTGGTCTGGCCATCCCTTCTCTCTCACAGGAATTTTCCAGTGGCTCCCAGGCAGAATGGGGGTGGACAAGCAAGAAGGGAAGATAACTGTTAATACTGGGATTAGCAGTAATATATATTTTAAATTAGTTTTTCATATATATTTTGCTTTTTATAGTTAGTTTCATATCAGCATGTGAAGACACCTAACGACTGCCATCTCTAGAGGCAAAGTAATAGGTACTGCAGAGGACTTGGTCAAGCCACAGCAGTGCCACACACTTGCAGTGCTTCATTGTGTGCACTGAATTAGATGCGTTTCTCACTGCAGCATCTTTCAGATGTGTCTGTTGTTTCTAGCACCTCTTTGCCTACACAATGTACCATTTAGTCGCATTGGACTTTTGCAGTTTCTGAGAATAAAGCCTTGTGCCACCCCTCTTCTGTGGATTCTCTCTCAACCAGTGCTGCTACAGAGGATCACGTGTCCATGGGAGGATGGGCTGCAAGAAAAGCCTTGAGAGTTATCGAACATGTTGAACAAGGTAAAATGGAGACCTGATTATACAGAGATCTTTAGTATTGTAACTAGATTAAAACTAAGAATGATTCCTTCTAAATGTCATTATTTTAAAGTAGTAGTAGACACTTTGGTTATTCCAAAAATGTTTTTATGGTAAATTCTTAAATAGTTAGTTTTACTCAAATCTCTTTCTAACGTGCAATTCAGGTGAATTCCATTGAAACAACTGCTTAATAATGTGAGAGTCAGTCAAAATTCTGCCATTCTTCATTGATTAGAGAGATTAAAATGACATCTTTTTGGGGTAAAAGTTTTAGTTGTTGCTGGAGAGACCTTAACTATATGTAGCACCAAAACAGCATATGTACCTTGGTTTTGTATAGGTTTACACCAATGGGTGCTTCACCAGTCAGATTCTATAAAATATTAAATATTGTTTGACATGCTCAGGAAAGTGAATGTGTAACTGGAGAATACAATGTTTCTTTGATAAGGTTTTCCTTGGTTTTCATAGATTAATTTGGCCCTTATGAATGTGAGGGATTCATGCTACTAGTTAATCTGGTGAGACAAGGGCAGAAGCTGTGCAATTTCTTTCCGGCACACATTTGTTTGAAAACTCTTTTCATGCTGCCAAAGAGCTCTGAGCAGTGGGCACAAAGAGATTCCAGACCTGAACCCCCAAGTTCCCTTGAGTGTTTTAAACCTGGATCTGACTTTTACAGCTTAAGCCCATCTCTGTCTTTCATCTGGCCTTAAGGCTGCCTCTGTTATTTGGTGTTGAAACAGAGATCATTTGAGAGGTATTTCTAGGAGCAGTAGGCATCTATCACAGCTGAGTACAAAAGGAACTGTGATTGCCTAGCACCTGGAAGAATCACACTTAACATCTCTGAGCCTCCAAATAAGAGGCTATTTAAAAGTGCTGGACTTTTGCCTCTGTTTCCCTCTTTGTAAATAGGCCTCTTATCTAGCTGCCTTCCCCAGTATGCCACATAGATCAACTAGTATTTGCATAGCACTGTGAAGAGGTGAGGTCCTAAGTATGATCAATAACCGTTCCAAACTCCAATTAGAAATGCTCTTCAATTGTAAACTCATAATGAATTGTACGTCCTGAAAATCTCTGTCCTACCTTTTGCTGTTTGGCTTCCTAGTGTTGGCAATTGAACTTCTTGCAGCCTGCCAGGGCATTGAGTTTCTACGCCCCTTGAAAACAACTACCCCGTTGGAGAAAGTCTATGACCTTGTGCGCTCTGTTGTAAGGTAACATCAAATAAATGTTTCCCAGAGGTTACAGTTTTGAAGACCTGCTAACTTTGGTGGTGGTTAATGTTTGGCCAATGTTCTCAACTCGTCTCCTTTCAGGCCTTGGATGAAGGATCGCTTCATGGCTCCAGACATTGAGGTGACTCACAGGCTCCTTGTAGACCAAGAGGCAAGTGTTGATGTTCAGCATTTGTTCAATAGAATTGATCCTTTGGCAAGGACCGTGCCATTTTCCCTTTAAAATGTCCCTCAGTGTTATCTGTCACCGAAAGAAAACTATTCTGACCCTTCCATGTGCAATTTTATTACCAGATCTTCTGAAGAAATCATATGGAGATTGTTTGGTTTAGAGCAGTGATTTTCAACCACAGTGCCACAGCACCTCAGGGTGCTGAGAGATCCTTTTAAGGGTGACACAGTGCTTCACAATATTAATAGTGCTAGGTGTGCCAGTGGCTAACGGTGTTACGATTGACAAGATAAACTCCAGTATTTTAAATAGGAATCTATAGTGTCAAAAACATTTCAGATCGGTTGTGGTCTTTCTGAGTTCTTTGCAAGAGGAGAATTGCTTTATTATTTTCAATAGTCAGGAAAACAAGTGAAAGAGGGTTCTTTGAACCTGGAAAGATTGAGAACCACTGGGTTTAAGTTTTAAAGTGACACCTACATTTAAAATTATATATTAAGAAACACATTTCCTCAATTGTATTCTTAAGAATGGCTTGGATAACAGAACTTGACAGATAAAGATCGAAACTCAGTTGTTAAGCTTCCGGATGAAAGGCCCTACATCCATGCAAAACTCCACTGAAGACAGCAAGACTCTGGGTGTTGGTCAGGCAGAGCGGATCCACTCTCCTTGTTGTTGTTGTGGGTCCAGAATCAGGGAGTAGGAAGGAAAGGAGGACAGTCCTATCCCCAGCTGGAAAATGAAGAGGAGAAAGCATTTACTGGGACATCTATTAACACTGACCAACTGTTTGGGGGTTTTTTACACTATTAAAACAAAAACCAGAGAAAGTAGGGAGAGAAATGGGTGCTGATCAGACTCTTTGCAACCCTATAGACTCTAACAATCTACCTTTCTCACAGTCTTAGAGGAGTCAAGGGGAAAAAAGGGGAAAACCTTTCAACTTCTAGTTTCTCTTGTTAATTCCACTCCACGTCTTCTCATATCTGCTACCAACAGCAATGCTTTCCTTCTTCTCTGGCATCCAGCCACTCATTCTGAACAACTTTGGTTGCTTGTACGACACGGTGATTTCCAGTAAGGCATCCCTAATATCCCTTATCTCTCCTACTTCATCATCATTTGGGTCACCAGAGAAGGTGCAGATCTCCAACCTGACAACACTAATCCTGCCTCTCTGGGGCAGTAGTCATTTCTTGTCCCCTTACACTTGTGCTCAAGTGTCTCAAATACATCTCCAGTCACCATCTCAGAACTTGTGCCTATTTCTGGGGTTCACATGCTTATTTATAACTTCTGGTTATTCCCCTGTACTGGTTGCAGGGAGGTTTCTAAACTTGTGTATTGACATCTGAGTAGAAATATGAAATCACTCAGTCTGTACTCCTGACTGCCATTTCTCTTTCTGTCCTGTAGGTTTGGAAAGTAGCTGAACCTTACATTGAAAAATACAAAAGAGAACATATTCCTGAATCGAGACCCATTTCACCTACAGCTTTTTCCTTGGGTTCGTTGATGGTAAATGATGATAAATGCGTTGAGCAGGAGGATAATGATGTTCAGGAAGAACTTTAAACGTTCAGTTAAGTCTGATATAGAGAAACATCCCTTCCAGTGCTTTCTTTGAGGGACATTATTTCATGCCCCCAGAAAAAAATGTATTTATGTAAATGAATTGATTGAAAATCTGTGGATGACTGAGAAATTATTTGCCAGTTTCCCCAGCTGTAATAAAGCAGTGTGGCGTTATGGAGTGGTTTATGTTGAATATGACGTATTGCAACAACAAAACATAAAACAGTTGGCTAAATTAAAATGGATTTGTACAACTGGTGATTTCAGGGGACTTGCATCTACCAGTTCCAGCTCTGAATTTGGACAAATGAGATTAAAAATGATACAATTGGTTTCAGTAGCAATATACCAAACCCTACAGTACTTGCCTGGGTAAAACTTCCGTGAAAATCAATGGGATCTTAGTTGAAGTGCTGTGTGGTTTGGGTTAATGCTTCTGTTTACTATGTATAAATATAAGTGGAACACGCTTCTTTATATTATGTAGCTGGTAACTATAATTGCAGAACTTTATTGGGTTACCACTTTCTTACTGATTGAATGCTATTTAAATAAAAATAAGTTCTTCCTGTGAATAAACCTAGTTATTTTTGTAATTTGCTCACGTGCTGCAGTTGGTATAATATAGATTTTTAATTCCAGGGCTTTGCAATTGGAGAAAGCAATATTGCTTAATACTTTACCCTACTGAAAATTAAAAAAGGATATTTTAAGCAAGTAATTTGATTTTGGTTTTGATTCTGTTCATCTTAAACAGAATTGTCACCCTTCAGGAATAGGTACAGCTTTTTGTTTCTTTTTCTATTCTCATTGATGTCAGTATAATTGATGATTGGAACCAAGCGACCTCAATTTCATACTTCAGTCCATCTGGATGGTCCCACTCTTGGGTCAGGGGCCTTTCTGACATTCTGCATTCCATCAGGACCAGAGTTCCTCTTGGTTACCTTTATCCCTACCTGTTTTACATCTCTCCTAAACATAATGCTGATTAAGTGCAAGTTAAATACTATGTTTACTCAAATACAAGACAAGGATTTTTGTCCAATCAGCATGGGGAAACAAGACCCTTGCCTTACATTCACATATAAGAAAACTTCATTAACTAGATTGTCTATCATTAAACTGCTGCCAAAAGCAGCATGTGCTCAGTAAATGGAAACCAACTATGAAGCTGATAAAATGCAGCCAGTTCTGAGCATGACTTTAAAACACACAACCCACATTGAGCAAACATGGATGGAAACCTATTGTAATGCCAGGTTAGTGCTTCTGAATAAGATATATAATAGTGTCCATTAAGCACAGTCCCCTTAAGTGCCAATTCTTTTTCAAAGCATGATGAGCCACTACATTGCAAACACTTTGACTTCCTCTTCTTTCTCACAGCTGAGCTATGCCTTTCTTTCCCATTTCCAATGATTCCTGTTCCTTCACCATCCTTAAATGGCTGGCAAATGTCACCATATGAGGTCCCAAACAGTTCACCCCAAATCACTCTGTTGCCCCCCGCCCCCTCAGTCTGTTGCATATGATTCTTGTGGCCCTGCCTTCCATGAGGTGAAGCCAGACCAAGTTGCCTTGTGTCTCATCTGCATATAAATTTTTAGAGCATCCCAGGAATCATGACAAGAACACTCTGGGGTCTAATTAGCACATGCATGCTTTGTAGGGGATATCTGCAATATACACATATACTGAACAGTGCTGAGCTATGGGGATCACCATGACTTTAAATGCTGTTGACTCTGCTGGGGTCCAGCCCAGTGAACTATATAGTAAATTATGAGCTTTTTGGCTTTGAAATAATATGGATAGTTTGCACTACATGGGGAAATGGTGTGACCACTTTGACAGTTTTTTTAGTTGCACTTGGGTATAACTGCTTTTTTGGCATGGGGTAGTACTTGCAGAGTTAATGTATTCTTAGTCTTCTACTTGCTGCTTGAGTGGAAAGATCTTGGCTTTATGCCCACTTTATAGAAATGGGCAATTCCTTTCTAACTTGTTCCTGTACCCTTATGGCTGAGGGCAAGCAAAACTTGGGGCATTCAAACTCTGAGCCTCCAGGCTTGGACCTGCACATAGGATACTTGCCAAAGAATTTGGAAACAGCTGAAGCCCCATGTGTGGCAGAGGATATTTGCCAGTAGTAGGGCCACTTATGGTTCTGGGTTGACTCACAGATTTGGAATTGATTTGGCCTGGAACACGAAACATCCCCACCCCCCTAAAAAAGGGTTTTACTATATATAAGTAGGTGCCAAAGTGCTGCTTATAAATGTGTTTATGGAGCACTTGTGCTAAAACTTGCAGCAGTTTCCCAAAAAGGTAGCATTCATCAATTCTGCATGAACTAAGTCTATAGGTAGTACATTCAAATTACTACACCTATGTTAAGTTTCAAGATCAGTGGCTGCATCTACACAAGACGCTTGTTACTACTGCACAGTAGCATCATGTGGCAGAAAGCATGACATGACGCTATTGCACACTAGAAATGAGCTACTGCACAGCCAGCCTGACCTAGAAGCCATTCAATGAAGTTACTACGCAGTAACTCTGGTTACTACTCAGTCACTTAGTACTTGTGTAAACAAGTACTAAATGACTGTGTTGTAATGCCTGAGCAGTCAGTGTCTCATGTAGATGTGGCCAGTGTTTTCAGATTTGCTCCTCACTTCTATGGGCTCAGGGAGAGCAGGGTCTGACACCAAGAAACAGAGGAAAAGGCTGGAGGGGAAAGAAGTTGGGGGAAGCCAGGGGGGCAAAGGGGACACCTGAAATACCCCCTCCCCCCAATTTATTTTTGCTGCCATAGCAGTGGGATGGAGACAAATTCAAGGCAAACCTCCAATAACTAGATTTTGTACCTGTAAAATTATAATAAATTTAAAATTTTCCTAATGTAGAATTTAATTATTGGGGGGCTTGTCCTATAATCAAAGTAATTTTATGTTTGAGTAAATGCAGTATTTCTATTATAATGGCAGCATTTCATGGCAGGACCTTCAAACATCAGAAAAACTGAACTGGTAATGGTATGAAATGCTGTGACGTTAACAATGGGATAAATTTAATTCACGTTGTAAAGGATATACACCTAAAACAAGTATAGCAAAGGTCAGGGTCAATTTTCATGTGCCTCTGTATATGTGGCACTTTATTTTCTGTTACAATGAAAATTGAAAGCAAAAGATCAGTTTAGAAAAAGTGGAAGGAGGGTGGGTAGCATAAGGTTTGGGAATGCTACAGAAAGGGGAGATGACCTGTAAGAAAAGGGGGCTTGGGCCACCTATGGTTTTTAGAGGACACAGATTTTAAATTCCATGGTTCGTCAGATATCTGCAGGAAGTAAGTAAGCTTCCATACACTATTCAAGACATCAGGATGTAAAGGGTATGACTATTTTGCCAGCACTGTACAATAACTGCAGCCCACGTAGACATGCCCAAACCAATTTTAAACTGGCAAATACAGGGATAATAGCGGGCGAGCTGCAGTGGTGGAGGAGTGGGCCTGGGCCCCCACGCAGGGGGGGAGGAGGCTCGAGCCCAAACTGGGAAAGAACGTGGGCCAACGCAGCAGGGGGAGCAGTGGGCCTGGGCTGACCCAACAGTGGTGGTAGCAGTGGTTGGGGAGGGAGCAGCGAGCTTGGAGCTGATGGAGAGGGGGAGGGGGCAGGAGTAGGTCCAGGCCCAAAGTGGGGAGAAAACTTGCTACCCTTCTCCCATAGCCGCTGCCTTATCAGGCTGGGCCCGCTGCTCCCCGCACAATGCTTCTGCGGGCAGGTTTCTCCCCTGGCTTGGGCTTGGGCCTCCTGCCCCGCTTGGGCCTCCTGCCCCACTTGGGCCCAGGTCCACTTCTCCCCTTCCTCCCCAACCCCCGTCAGCTCCGAGCCCACTCCTCCCGTACCCTTGCTGCCACCAGGTCAGCCCAGGCCATGGCGGCCCAGGTTCTCCCCACTCTTGGGCCCAGTCCTCCCCTCATCGGGCCTAGGCCCAGACCCCAAGCAGCAGAAAGTAAAGGGGGAGCGGACCTGGACAGCAGGGGTGAGCACGGGGCTCTGTCCCCACATGCTCCCTTCCCCTGTCATTTCTGATGGGCAGTTGGCTAGTGTGTGTATGTATATGTATAGGTATATATACACATTTCTGTGGAGTAAGTTGGCTGTTTGTACAGCCTTGAAAGAATCTTATTAAATTCCTAAGCATCCTTATATTTTTAGATCATCCTTGCGGCTCTACCTAACATAATAGTAGGTGTGTCTACACCAGATGTTTATTGCAGAGTTGCCTAGTTAGCTCCACAGTAAAGTCTCATCGTCTACACATGCAGCCCTATTAGGCTGCAGTAAACTCCTAAATGCTGCTGTAGATTAATATTTGCAAACACAAGCACTATGCTGCAGCAGCATTTAATGTGCCGCAGTGCATGTATAGATGCTGGCGGCACTGGCTGGGGCACGAGGATGCTTCAGTGTAGGGACTGCCTGCCAGCTAACCCTGCATTGGAGCACCCTTGGGCTCCAGCCAGCCCCTCCCACCACACTGAGCCTGGTCAGAGCAGTCTCAGGTTTGGCAGGCTGATCCCTGGGGCCCCCTGCCAGCTGCGGCTGCTCCAATCCATCTCAATGTGCTGCAGTTCCAGGTGCATGTGTAAACACAGCACCTGGGAACAATAAATGCTAATGTGAACTGCACTGGGTTTATCATTCACATTATAGTGCATGTAGATATGCCCAGTGTTATCCAAGTATCACACAGGGCATAATTTGGCTCCTAAGACATTATTGGTAGCAATAACAGTTCAGAAGAAAAGAATGCAGTTTGACACTCAGATTGCAAGTTCATTTGTGGGGTGGACAGTTTTAACTTAATCTGAAAATTAGAGTGCTATAATGCAACCTTGGGACAGTCACTGTTCAGTGCAGAATTGTATTTTTAAGAGTGTCTGTTTTCATCCTCTGACAAATTTGCTAACTGCCTATATAAATGTTATTAATGAAAGCTGTCCAAGTTTGGTTTAAGGAAAAACTGATAGCACATGTTAGATGTTGTTTCAAGGTCTATAAAAGTGAAGTCCCCATCCACATCTGCTTGCAGTGAAAATGTCTAGTGACAGGAATGTCATTAAGATATTACAGAAATGATCTAGTTGATTACTATACCTTAAATAAAATTAGGAGCAAGAAACATAAGCATCTTTCTGGAGTGGCTGCCATATTTTGAAGACCTCAAGGTTCATATCATGTTTTAATTGTATGCATTGTAAATTTTGAGTATCTGCCTAACAGTCAAAATAAGATTGGCATCATTAATACCAAGGGTCTAGTTCTCTGAAAGGTTTTCCTGACCGAATATGCCTTTACAAGTAATACTGCATTTCTGAAGGCTTGTCTTTCCTCTTTAGGTGTTCATACTTTCATGCCTGTGTTTTTATTAACAAGGTTGAGACGTCTTCCTACTCCAGCATATTTCATGATTCTGCTAATTTGTAGAAGAGCCGTAGTAATTTTAAGTACTAGGAAAATAATACATGCTGTTACTTACAATAGTTTTGACTTTTGAGCTGTATTGCTCTTTCCTCTGTGCATTGTACACTGTGTGCTGCAATTAAGACAATTATATATATAGGCATGAATGTGTGAATAGGAATTTTTAGATAAAAATCGTGCAAATGGATTGGGGTAACTAGCCCTACTGCCTTACAAGCTGGCTTTGCTCCCCTAGGAGCCCTTTAGCCGGTCTTTTTAATATGAACAATAGTCCTTGTTCCCTGCCCCCCCCCCCAAAAAAAAAAAAAAGAAAAGATTAAAGCACAACTTTAACCTTTTTTAAGGGGGCAGGAAAGGCCCTTGTAGCTCTGGCCCCTTCTTAATAGTGAGCTCTTTTGAGTCCCAGGCTGCTTCCTAGCCATAAACTCTTTGTTCCCAGCTTGAGCTCTTTGCTCTTTCTCCCCAGGGGGTTTTAACTTCCAACTATTCACCCACTGCTGGGTTCCTACCCCAGGGCTGTCCATCTTCCTCAAGGGCCAGACCACCCTAGTAAAGATACTGTATCAATATTTCAAAGGTTCAGATTAAGGCATGATCAAATATTGTATTCAGTAAATATCTGCAGATGAGCACGGAAACTACAGAAAATATATATAGAGGAGGACAAAGAAGTCTCACAACAGGAATCCTAAACCCTGAAACCACTCAAAGTTAGCCTGAGTTAAAAGATCATCATATTCATGAACAACCCATGATCACACAAGTTATGAAGTTAAGACAGTATTCACTACTGTAGGTATTTCAGTTCTGATCAAGCCTCAAATACATAAAAGATAGTTTTTTGAATGTTTGTCTCTCAAGTGTGGAAATTTCATAGATGAGCTTATTTTAAATATCAAGGTGACAAATTTGTGAATACAAACTGAGCTCTCAAAACTTCTTCAATACAAAGATAACTGCTTACAAGAACAGCTTGCAAGTTTGTGGCACTGTCCATTCCAAACTCTATCCCTTTATTAAGCTTCTTACCCACAGTATTGATGAATTAATGACAATAAAATCGCCTTGTTTGCCAGTCTCTATGGAGCCATGTGTATGGGATCGTCCCAAAGCATAAGCTGCATTAATGGTGGCAGCTGCTAATGCTTCATTCACTGACATTTTCATATTTACACAGGCCAAATGCATTACCATGGGCTAATAAAAAGGGAGAGGAAAACAGGAAAAAAGAAGTCAGCTACCTCTTCCATAATGCCCAAAGCTCCCCATGATGGGTGAGAAAAATAGCAAGATGCAAGACACAAGCTCATTTTTAAACAGGAAATGGAAACGCTGGATGTCTCTTCCTTCTACAGAACTGTCTGGGCCTCCCAATTCAGATGTGAAAATCAGGAACCTCTCAGTCTTCAAAGAATTTTTGGGGAATAGTTTCTGAGTTTGAGCCAGAGCTGGGGCAATTATTTTAAACTGAGGATATAGTTCTCAGGTTGTGTATTAAGAAGGCTCCTAATCGAGCAAGACCTCACCAGAGGTAAGAACATGTTGGACGCTTGGTTGGAATGGCTTAGTCAGGGACAATCCTACCTTGAGCAGGGGGCTGGACTAGATGATCTCATGAGGTCTCTTCCCACCCTACTTTCCTGTGATTCCATGAGTAGGGCTGTGTGAAACTTCAGTCGCTTATTTGATTTGGAGGAGATCCGGCTGCCAAATCTCCAAATCTGAATTGAATTGGGAGACCGAATAAAAGGTCTGAATGGAATCTGAAGCCTCCGAATCGATTTGGAAGATTTGGATCGGCTAGGGAGAGGTAGGCACAGCCAGGCGGCTGCAGGTTCTCCCATGGCTCCTCTGGTTGTGCCTGCCTCTCCCCGGGTCGGGGGAGCTGCAGGACAAGCCCCCATGGCTGCCCTGCCTAGCCCTATCCCCCGCCCAGCCCCAGCCTCCCAGCACTTCAAAAAAAAAAAAAAAAAGCCAAACACTCACTGGCTATGGCAGCAGCAATCAGGGCCTCTGAGAGCTTGTGGCAGAGCGCCCCCCGCCGCAGCGCAGGGCAGTGGGGATTGCCCTTCCCCACCACCTGTGCAGCAGCTGCCACATGGAGCGGGTGCAGCATGGCTCAGCAGGGCGCTGCGTGCTGTCTGGGAGCTGGGGCTGCTGGGGCTAAGTGGTGCCAGGCTCTCGCTGACAAGTGGAGCCACCCCAGCTCCCAGACAGCGCATGGCGCCTGCTGAGCCATGCTGCACCCACACCATGGGGCAGCTGCTGCATGGGTGCCAGGTGTGTGTGGGGGGGCAATCCCCACTGCCCTGTGCTGTGCAGGTGGGGCTCAGAGGCCCTGATCCCTGCTGCTGCAGCTAGGGAGTGCCGGGCTTTTTTTTTTTGTGCCAGGAGGCTGGGGCTGGGCAGGGAATGGGGCTGGGCAGGGAAGCCATGGGGGCTTCTCCCGCAGCTCCCCCCACCTGGGAGAGGCAGGCACAGCCAGACGAGCCACAAAAGAACCTGTAGCCACCCAGCTGTGCCTGCTTCTCCCTGGCCAATCCGAATCTCCAAATCAGTGCTGAATCTGCACTGAATCTCTGATTCTGATTCGGCTGAATCGAATGGGGACAGTGATTCGAATCACCGAATCGACTCCCTGTCCTCCGAATCTGAACCCATATCGAATACTTCCCTATTCGCACAGGCCTATCCATGAGCTGTGACTGTCGGAGACTGTTAGCAGTAATATGCATAAAGAATATCTTACCATAGAAAAGCAGTACGCATTAGGATTAAAATCACTGCCAAGAGCAACAATAACTCCTTCTTGTAGCATTTGTCTAGCTTGAGGCTGTCTCAGTCTAGAAGAAAATATCCATGTCGATACAGGACATTCAGCTATTACAATTTCCACTACCATGGAATAAAAATCTTTCTTAAGTTTCGATACTATATGCATTCACTTTCACTAACTGCTTTGAAGGGAAAAGACCAAACTTTGCTTTTTACTCCATACCCGAAACCCTAATGATGTTACGCACTGCTCTTGCAGTAGCTGTAATTTGTTTACCCAGTTTATTACAGTGCTATCAAGCACCTGCCCTTCAGGCCTCCGTAGTTAAGGTTATTCATCTTCCAGGACAAGTGCAGATTTTGCAAAATCCGTTTTCATTTTTTTAAATGTAGAGTTCTTAATTTTATGGTTGTAGAGAACCTTCCAAACATGAGCAGTTTGTAGAATTCTCTTCCTGAACTGACAACCTAAAACAACTCTGAAATGCAAAAATGTTTATTTCCCCATTCATCTCAATGAGGTGTTAATACTTCCGTTTAATTAGGACACATCAAAGGATTTTTTAATAAAAGCTCTTCACTTGTGCATCTACTTTGTGCAAATCCTGGAAGGTAAGTAGGTAAACTGTGTAAGTGTATGTTCAAGTGACCAAAAGCCAGATATAGTAGTTAATAAAAGTGTTGTCCTTTTTCCTCACTGAACGATGCTGAATGCAGAGGTGACTCGAGTAGCTCAAAGGTTAGCTGCTACATAAAGTCATAATTCTATACCAGCAGTTATACAAACCTCCCACAGTCAATGGGAGATCTCCTGTGGGATGACCCTCAGCAACAAATAAAAGTTTAACTTATTCCTCTCTCCACTTTATGATATTTGAGACCCCATATCAAATGAGACAGCAGTTAGAAATTTCACTTTGAGTGTGCTCATGTGAGCCTGGACCCTATAAACACCTCACAAATGCTTAATGTTATTGCCACAGGTAGTTCTGTAGAAATAAATGAAGTTACTTAGGACAGTAAAGTTAAACACTTGCATAAGAGTTTGCAGAATTGTGGCCTTTGTTAAGACAGCTACTTTGAACTGAGAACTGTTTTAGTCATTGTGCAGCAAAATCGAAATGCAATTGGATGCTGCCCCTAGAAATAAAGCAATGTAGAAAAAATTAAAGGTTTTCAGATGACTATTTACTACTTTTAAAATTCATTTGGTGTCCATTTAAATTAACTTAAAAAGAACAATTAATAATATCTTTATTCAAATAAGATGCATCTTAGTCCAATATAATGAAGTACAGAAATATGTCACAGTAAA
The DNA here is from genome assembly GCF_052110815.1 of Crocodylus siamensis. Taxonomy (NCBI): domain Eukaryota; kingdom Metazoa; phylum Chordata; order Crocodylia; family Crocodylidae; genus Crocodylus; species Crocodylus siamensis. Next base: position 8,719 of record NW_028324511.1, on the reverse strand, counting down.
TCAGTGAGAAGACAATGCCTGTTCTTTGAATTGTATCATGCTATGATAATTACTATACTTGAAATGTTTCTTTTAAGGTGCTCCTATGTTTCACACGCCGTTCCACCTTCATATTTCTTGGATACACTGATCTGAGGGAATGAAAAAAGACTAACAAAAGGTCCAACTGGGATACTGCTGTCCTATAATTCAACAACACAGGCTGGATTCTTTGGGGCAACTCCTGTACACTTGCTGCTGCACACTTGGGAGTTGCAGTGGCCTCATCCTGGGAGAGTGCTGACTTCTTGATTATCATTAATGTGAAAAGGAGTTGAGGGGAATCTGCATCTTATTGGATGTGCCTGTTCACCAGAACACCCCAAGAATGACAAGGTCAAATAGTCACAGACTCCTCCAAGACCATTTTAGGCTGTACATAAGGAAAAACTTCTTTACCGTCTGAGCCCCTGAGGCCTGGAATAGACTGCCTCCAGAGGTGGTGCAAACACATGCTCTGGACTCCCTTCAGAAGTGTTTGGATGCTAATCTTGCTGGGATGCTTTGACCCCAGCTGCCTTTCTGCCCCTGGGGCAGGGGGCTGGACTGGATGATCTTCTGAGGTCCCTTCCAGCCCTAATGTCTGTGAAATCTATGTAATCTGCATATTTTAAATATCTGTCAAATGCAACTAGAGCTTTTGAGAAAACTTCTAATGCTGCCTGCTTAGAATCAAAGTTTCTGAAATGAGACCTACAATCTTTCACCTGGCTAGAGAAAGAAATGGTCCATTTCTTAACATCATGCTACTGTAGAAACAAGTGAGCAAATACGCATATTGCAGATATAATTTGAATTAAAGAAAACTAACCAGTTTGTAACCAATATCTTCAGTTGGTATCTTGTTTTAATTAATTTATCAGATACGTATTAATGGAATCACTGAGTTAAGAAAGTCAAGGATCTATGATTCCAGTTCTTGAATAAGACTCTCAAGCCTCAAAATGTTTCGGCTGTTACAGATGTGACTATACTTTTCATTCCATTAAAGTATTACCTCAGCATGTAGGCAGTGGTTGGTAAAAGGACAGCTGCACACTTAGCCTTTGCCATAGCAGCGATGCCTTCACCACTAATTTCTTCCAGGTGGCTAACAGCTTGTGCTCCTAATTCAGCTCCAAGCTAAGTAGCACGTCAAAAAAAAAAAGATTAATAGAAAAATCAGTCAGGGATACCAATGAACTGTTGAAGCAATGTCCCTATCTAAGTTCTTGGACATATCGAGTGTTATGGCAATTATGTAGAATGCTATTGTACACAAATTGTGCCCAAAACTTAAAATGTGCATACAATACAGAAGAAACCTAGTGGAAACTGATACTGTTTGCAATGGAAATGAGAAAAACTATGAAATCCAAGAGCAATGTACTATACAGACTTCTGTGCTTGATTAAATTTGATTTTTTTTTAAATACGAGAATAGCTTTGGCAGACCAGACTGTAATATGGAGTATGCAGCAGCAATGTCCAGAGTCATACAGACTCCCTTTGACAAAACTGCTACTTGGGTCCATCTCCCTGTATACACTTGCTGCAGTTTTTCTGCAACTGCCAGCCAGAGAATCTGTACTGTCTTAAGGAACAACACATTTAAGATTTTTTTTTTTTAAACTGCAGGCCAAAACTTGTGCTTTGTACCAGTAATTAATGGGTTCATGGATATCCATCTTTCTGTTTTGTCTCACTTGCAGAAGATAAGCAAAGTCAATGTTTAAATAGCCAGTACAGAATTTACTCATAAAGGTCAAGAGTTCTATGTTTTTAACTCATCAGTTTTGCATATTGATGATATTCTTCTTGTGATCTATTTCATAAACTATGAATCATACTTTTATAAAAGAACACAGAAGCAAAAGTGGCTTAAACGTAAATGTGGTAAAGAAGAATGAAGTACCTCCGCAGCTTTCATTGGATGAAGTTCATCACCGTGGAAGTTAATCTGGAACCCTATATCTTTCCAGCCTGAAGAATTCTTCTGGTAGAATTTAGATCAAAGACTCCCTTCTCACACAACACATCTATATTGTTAACATGGATTTCACCACTTAGGTCAAGTTCCTTCAGTTTAGGGAGATGGTTATTAATAATGTCATCTGTGGCTTCAGTAACATTTTTCCCTCTAAATGGAAAAGAAAATGTCACTAAGGCATAAGAATAATATCTTTGAACTTTCCAGTATTTTTAAATCATGCCCTTGGAAAAAGACATACATCTAAGGAATTCAAAATACTTTTAGTAAGTGCCTGAGTAGCTATATTTTATATATTTTTTTTACCTGAGTTGATATTTCCCATCTTCTCTATAACACTCTATTTCCATTGTTAAGCATAGTTTATTATTACATTTAAAAACAAAAACGCAACAGGAAATATTGTGATGTCATATAAGCACAAGAATTAGTCCCAACATCTTTTTAAAGGGGAAGTATGCTTGCTATCTAGATTATACGTTAACCAGATTTCCTTAGATACTAATCAAAATGTGTGACCTTTAAAGGTACAATATTCTTCTACTTTCCTATTTTTCCATTCTAACCCGCTAAGATTTTATCCTTAGAAGCGACTTCCGAATACTTAATTTTGGTTTTTACTCAAAACTTACATACACTTCACCTATCAATACCCCTTAGCAGAAAAATGACTTTAAATATAGTTCTCTCTTTTAGTATATCATTCAAACTCACTGCTGGTTTTGACTCAGAGCTTCCCAACAATAGACTGCTGCTAATTTCACAACCTCTTAGGCACCTGAAGACGGAACTGCCTTATAAGAGTTTGGGTTTTACTTTGCACCTTTGAAATATAAAAATGATAGTGACGCCCTGAAACTGAGTATCGAAGGTAGCATCTGGTCTTTAATTAGGCCATTGTGAAACAGCGCAACAGCATTATATGAGTGCCTTATGTGGCTGATGTTTGGAGTTTTTCATTGACAGGAAATTCACGCAGCAAAATTCCGCTCACATTTATTCTGACAAACTGCCTTTCCTTCTTGTTGAAACAATCCTGGAGGCTGATTTGGCTTTTGCCATGTCTACTCTCCACCCTGTCTTTTCCTCTTTTGGCCTGACAGCTTGTGGAGGGGGTGGAGCTGAAGATTCATTCTAGAGCTGAAAGGGAGGAGAGATGAGTCTGTTTCTACTCTTTTCCTTCTGTTTGCTGTTAAGGCCTCCAAAGTGAGATACTGAAGATTGTAATCATTCTAAAACAAGATTTTCACTCTGGAGATCGCTTTCAAAAATGTTTGCCTGGAGAGAAAAGGATCCAGACCAACAGTACCGACCCTTCCCCGTCCTCTAAAAATCCTGCAGTGGCATTTGAAAATCAGGGGATTAAAAATAAATATTTGGTCTTTTTACCTGACTTCTGGATTGAACTGTTAGGGTTTCCTTTATTTTCAGCTCATTTTTACAATCCCAGAAGATCGGAAACAAGTTAAAGTGAGGGACTTCAGAATCTTAGCCCCTCTTTCCTCGCAACCCTGGAACCTGAGGCTTTAAGAAAAATACCAAATATTTAAAAACGTGGTGTAAATTCTGGGCACTTGGCAATGTTGCTAGTTGAAAGAATCTTTCTGTCATAGGAAGGCATCATTTGAGATGGAAAAATGAACACAAATGTAAAAACTGGCCGGATTTCACATGAATGGGATGGCAATAATTCAGGAAGGTTCTAATAGGCACTTATCAATGTCCTTAGCACTACAGAATAGTTTTACTTCTATAGAAGTGATTTTGAAATGTACTAAGATTATTAGACTTGTGATAAAAATGCCCTGTTTGTCAAGCAGTTCCTGGAGCAAAAGCTAAGGATGCCTTTTCAACAGATGTATCTACAAGTCTAAAGATTTAAGTAAAGACAGTGAGGTTTTTTTATTTTAGTTCTTATGGTGACAGTTTCAAAGCTTATGTAATCTATGTGTGCGGGGGTTTTTTCCCATCATTTCTAACACTGAATGTACTTTGAGGATGTGGAAGCCACCTGTTTCAGAGTCACCAGAAATGACCACCAAATAATCCCTTTATTGTTGGGGTTTCAGGCATTGACGGCTTTGACCCAAAAAGGGCAGAATTTGAGTTCAAATTCTAATCTAGGCCCAGGTACATGAACCGAAAAGAGAACAGAATATAGCTTTATGAGACCAAAGACTGCAGTGACAAAGGGTACACACAACCAGGTTTACTCCAGTCATGTATGCCAGATTTAGCTCCACAGGCAGGTTTCTTTCTGGAGTAAGGAGTGTGCAAAGTAGACACTATTATAATACCTGGCTATTAGGTGGCAGGGAATCCAGTTTGCACGGAGCAAATAGATATCCCGGACTGAAATTCACAACGGTAGCGAACACATTGTTGCATGTACACCAGAGGTACTTTCTCCCCTGTAAATTCCCCCTCCTCCAACTGTTTTGTACTGTCATTGTGCTGGCTTTTCTCTTCAAACCTGAAAGCTTCTATCTCTATCCCAATCATGCAGCTGGTCCAGTAAATCCTTGCATCTTGCATAATTCCCATACCATCATGGCTACAGCATCACCCAAACACTATCATAAAATGTTTTTCAGTCAGTTTGTAGTAGTTTTTATGTTTAACCTTCTTCCAGTTATTAAAGTTGGTACAATATTCCTTTTGGATATATGCACTAATTAACAAAGGACATTTTACACTAAAAGAAAATCTTAAATTGGGGAGAAATAAATAATATCAAATGACAACAGACACCAGAGCACCCCATGGCATGACGAGGTCGAACGGTCACAAACTCCTGCAAGACCGTTTCAGGCTGGACATAAGGAAGAATTTCTTTACTGTCCGAGCCCCCAAGGTCTGGAACACTCTGCCAGCGGAGGTGGTTCAAGCGCCTACATTGAACACCTTCAAGAGTAAATTGGATGCTTATCTTGCTGGGATCCTATGGCCCCAGCTGACTTCCTGCCCTTTGGGCAGGGGGCTGGACTCGATGATCTCCCGAGGTCCCTTCCAGCCCTAATGTCTATGAAAGTCTATGAAACAATCAAAAGTGCTGTTATGTAGCTGACCCCCAGGATCTGTGTCACTGAAGGGGGCTGCTGCACACAATATTTATTGTCTTAATGTATTCTTCTACCTTGTATGTTTCTTTTCTGAAGACGAAGGATGTTTTCAGGGTCTCCTATGGGGGGAATCAGTAACTACTCAGGATAACTGCATGCCTGTTGCTGAATCCATTCAATTGCTGCATAAATCCCAATGATCTGATATTTTTCATAGTTGGCACTGATGCACCAATGCAATCTCCGCTACTTTAAATTTTGGAAAGCATTACTTGATGTTGAATGCTGCTGTTTCAGGTACACTTGGCTGCCACAATACCAACTAAACTCTATTACAGCTTTCTTTACCTGACACCTGGCTCCTCTCCTTAATATCTGGAAAATATGCCATCTCTTTGCAGTTCATCTGCTGAAGACCTAGTTTCATATTTTATGAAACAACATGAAAGCAATAGTGTTGAAAAGAACAACAACAAAAAATCTCTTAGGCACAGAATGAGCTCTACAGTATGTTGAGGAGATGCTGATGTCCAGTGACCGTTTAGCCCGTTCAATCACTCTGAGCATTTTAAGTTCTGTTTCTAGGTTTAATCCATATCCACTCTTACACTCAACCAAAGTGGTTCCCGCTCTGATCATACGTAACAGTCGGTGTTTGAAGGTATTGAACAGCTCTTCTTCTGAGGTTTTCTGGGTGTGTTCCACAGTAAAATGTATTCCTCCCCCAGCCTGGTGAATAGCCATGTAGGAAGCACCTGCCAGCTAAAGCAAAATTATCAATTAAATGTGGATTTGTATTTTTATTTTTTTCCAAGGGATTCTGAGGAACTGTTGGCCTGTTCTGCAGTGGATATGGGTAACCAGGTATGAGATGGAATTAAAATGTGGGAAACTCTCTCATGGAGGCAATAACTCAGCCTGGATCCAGTCTGTGCTGATGGGAAAAAAGGAAGTTAAAGGTAATTGGCTAGTTCTTCCCATGCTGTAGTACCTTTGGGCCAGTTAAACAAATGCGAAGAAATACCAAAGCCGGAGGCTGTCTGCCAGACATAGGTCTAAGTACCATTACCCGCCTCTGGAGTAAGGAGTGTTCTGGCATAGGCCACAGGTATGGCCATTCTGCCCCACTGTAACTGCAACAATGATGAACATTTGGGAAGTACTCAGAGTTTCCTCGGTCCTGCATCTGGCCCCGGAAAGACCAACTGTGGTGTCAGGCTGCAAGAGAGAAGCCTATCAGCTCTGAAAACAATCCTCCCTGCTGTCTGAATCCAATGGGATTTCACTGTCTCCTTCACTATGAGCCAGCAGCTAGTAAACTAGACCATGAGCGTCCCTGGCAGGAGAACAGCAGTGTGTCTGAGTCTTGCCTTATGCCTAGGTTAGACAGAAATGTCCTCAGAGGCGGAAGAACTGTAGGAAGGAATGTCTTTTAGAAGACTGTATCTCCTTGTTTTAACATGGATTTGAAGGCACAAGTCAAATTAACCTCTTCCTATAACCAGACTAGTTTAAAAATGGCTACCGGGGAAGAAGCAGCAAGTGAGAATGAACTGGATTTTGCCTTGCCATGAACAGTTATTACTATTGGTTGTTTTCTGTTTTATTTTTGACATCGTCTTGACTAGAAGTTGAATTCAGCACCTGAATATGACTGTATTATCCTTTCAATAGGGCCAGCTTTACCATAATGTCAGTAGGAGCCCTTTTGCCAGGTTGAGATGCCAGAATTAAGTTAGCCCCATCTCTCTGCTTCTCAGAATCAGTTAACTAGCATCTCTCCTCTCACATATGAAAACCATATTATAATTAATTTTGTTTGTTACTGTAGTTCCTGACAAGCCAACAGAGACTGGCACAACAACTGTGCTAGGTGCTTTACAAACAGGGTATGGGATGGTCCCTCCCTGGAAGTGCTTAATAACAACTAATAAGCTCACTCCCAACCTTTGAAACCACATACTGATTTAAAACAAAACAAACAAAATGTCCCAATGCCACGTCTCTTATTTCGCTGGATTCCCCTTTCCTTTTTAATTTCTCTTTGTTTTTCCCATCTCTCTTTTCTTTTGCTCCAGTCCCCTCTCTTTCTCCAAAGCCATCTATTATTCTCCCATTCCTTATTATATATGATATGAATGATTATCTTTTGCAGATGAAAAACAGGGCTTTAGAGAAAGCAGACAGTTTGGTGTGATAGCAAACCATAGGAACAGAAAGAAAAACCCTGTAAATATAGGAAATTACCTTCATTGCAAACTCATGGACCCTGTCCCCAGCCCACATCTACTAAACCTTAAAAAAAAACACACAACAGAAAAAATTTAAAAACATGCACACGTGAGCAAATTAAAGACATGGCATCAATTCCCCTCCCCCCCACACCAAAAAAAAAAAATCTATGCACAAGATCCAAGATTACAAGAAGGGTAAATATTTTTGCCTTTTTCCGAGTTATTTTTAGTGAAGTTGGTGGCAGCTTGTATAGAGATTCCCTGGTTCTCTGACACAGGAGATCAGTCAGTCTCCCATGGGTCGTTTGCAAAACAAAATGAGAAATAGAGACGTGTTTTTAAAAAACAGGGAAACTCTCAGAGAACTAATAGGAGTAGTACTTGAATGCATTCTTAACGCATTTTGAAACGGATGACTTGATTTCAATAGGCACCCTTTTAAAAGTATAACCTGCATACATTGTCATTAATCTGGCAGTATTCAGTTGACTTCAAATGGGAATCATCCACGAGTAAAGACTGTGAAATAAGTCCCATGGCATGCTGGAATCCGTGCTGAAGAATATTGTTACCTACCTATAATGCTCAAATGATCAGCCTGATTTGTAAAGATAATGTGCTTGCCCAGATTTACTTTATGTCTAATGACATTTTCAAAAATGCCTTACTGTTTCAGGATCCCAAGTGCCATGGACTTTGACCCACAACCACCAGTCTGAGGGCAAAGTGGGGTAAGAAGATGTCATGGATGGACAGAGCAAGGATGGAAAATGGTAGGGAACCAGAACTGCTTTGATTTGCTACTCCTAACTTGCCAACAAGTTGATTTGAACCAGTGTAGAGCAGGAGGTCATTGGTTGGTATTGGGATGGAGTAGCAGCAGAATACTTTCCCCCTCAGAGTGACGCCCAGAATGGCAGTGCAGTCGTCAGAGTCGCAAGTCCACCCTTGGACTGCTCCTGGCAGCAGAAAAAAAAATACATGCCAATCCTCACAGAGGGCTTCCAGGTACAGTGACAATCTGGGCCTTACCATACTAGATAAAAAAGGACTTTTCTGGTGTTTTGTAAGTGGCTACTTTGCAAAGTTAAAATATCACTGACGAAAATAAAACCAGGCCTAATAAATGAGAGTTTAGGAAATTGAGGTGCCTGTGCTTTATCTGAATACATAGTCAGCCAATCTCTTCTGCATCACTGACATGAAGAAAATACACCAACCTGGCAATACGCATTTCCCAGAACAGTCAATTATTTTTTCAAATGACGTTTCTGAAAACTGCCTGCGAATAGCATCAACAGGACCTACAGCTTTTATGCAGCCATCTCTGTGAGCAGCAAACAAACAACAAAAAAGCATTAGTTTGTTTATACATCAAACTCAACCAAGTTGTACATGGAGAGAAGTGGGGTCAT